>NC_091462.1:98765364-99065364 GCF_027789765.1 Dendropsophus ebraccatus | reverse complement strand
CAGAACTGGAGATTTAATCCTTGAAATTAATGAAGTTCCTGTGACGGACGTGACAGAGGCGTCCCGGATGATCTCTTCCTGTAAGGAGGATGTGATACGGCTCGGCCTCTTATGTGTTGGTCGGAGGCAGAGACATAGTAGGGTTTACAGTGCAAGTGGAAGCAGATCGGAGACCACAAGTCAAGCACAGAGGCTCAAAGCCAAGGAATTCAACCGACAGGTAAGTTAAAGGGAACCCGTCAGCATTATAATGCAGTCCAATCTACCAGCATCAGGTTATAGAGCAGGAAGAGCTGAGTACATTGAAATACAGTGGTGCCTTGGATTACGAGCATAATTTATTCTGGACCGTGCTTGCAATCCAAATCCAGTCTTAAACCAAAGCAAATTGGCAGACAATTGGAAGAGATTACCTCCACAGTCCTGTCCCCTGATGTAAGCCCCAGCCTGAAGTGGATCTGCTATGATTTGGAAGGTGAGGGAGACTTCCTGGGTCAGAGTACAGGGCTGTAGACCACCCTGTGCAGGCCATGCCTCTCCCCCTCCCACCCAGTACAGGGAGCTCTTAAATCAAAGCAATGCTCTTAAACCAAGGTACAATTTTGAAAAACTGTGAGCTCTTCTTGAAAAACGCTCTTAATCCAAGTTACTGTTAAACCAAGGTACAAATGTATATCTTTGTGGGGAAATAGTTATTCATTCTAATTTTTGCTCATTTTAGGCTTAGGAGTCAGGTGGGCGGTCCTGATCAATGACTGCTGGGATTAGGATTGTGACACAGTTTTAAATGAATAAATTACTAAATATACAGCTTTTTTCCCTGCAAAACTATATATCAATCTTCTCCGCTTTTCTTTCTCTATAACATGAGGCTATCAGATCAGACTGCTCATTGGCCAGGATATGTTCCTTTTTTAATAGGGTTTATATGAGAGTGTACAAAAAAGTTACAATACCAGGCACAGACTATAGAGAAGGGTGGCACTGTTCGGGGGACTTTTCTTAATGTCAGTCTAACTATTAAGATTAATATGGAATCCATCTACTTAAAGGCGTGACTCCTTCCTTTTCCATCCATAAAGAGAGGCTTTAGTGAAATGCACTTCACCACAAGACCTAGAGAGGTAATACAGAGATCAGCCAGCACTCTGATCACAGCACAAGCACATTAGCAGAATAGCTGCGTACAATCAATGAAAGGTCAGGAATCGGCTCACAGGAGAGTGAGGCGGTCAGAAGCCTTCCTGAAATGCGTCGGGTTACAGTGTAACTACATATGGGGGGATCCCAGAAAACATGGATACTGGGATGAGCTGCTCCCGTTACATTGTGAAAATGTATATGCAGATATTTTTTGTTGTATCTCCTTGAGTGACAATCAATATGTCTACCATTACAGCTCTCATGTTGTCAACTAGCTTTCCTGTACACTTGAATGGAAAATGTGGTACCACTGCTTAAATAATTGTTGTTAGGGGCCTTAAAGGGAATCTGCCATGCTCAGTGCCCCAACTGCGTATGCAAAGTATGTATAGGAGCAGGGACGCCTTTCAAAGGAGAATGTCTCTGCTCCTGTATAGTACACTGGGCAAAGATAGAGAATGGAAGCTGCAATGTATACAGTATTGCCATGTACCTCTGGGACACCCAGTCTAAAAGACCAAGGTCAAAATGCATCCAAAACAATTTACAAAAAGTTTGGATACCAAATAAACCAAATTTTGGGAGAAATTTGTACAGATGGTGAATTGATTCACTCAACTCTAGTTGGACCTAGACCTGGATAACGTTAATATGTCCTACAGGGTATAGGGACGTTGTTGGCCTCAATAAACAACCCTGTTAGTGCACATAGTCTATTACAGCAAGGATCATTGCTCCCTTTGCATAATGTAGTCCTTATAGTCTATTACGGCACATGATTTACTGGGAGCGGGGGAAATGGAGCTAAAATGAATTGCGGCAATGTAATTACTCTATTGACTTTTTAATGACTTGTAAATAAAACAAGAATTAGCTTTCCAGAACATGTGAAATCTGCCAAGAGATCTGAGGCCGTCTCCCGGGGGCGAGCGTCGGGCAGGAATTATTGAATCGCACATTCGGTAACAATTCAAAGGAAATTACAGCTAAAGAGTCGTCTAATGCGGTGTCCCTATCCACAAGTGGCCGAGAACTGCAGATGTTGTTTTGGCTAAAGATGCCCAAAAATCACATTGCTGCAGCCCGCAGCTTCATGTTGTTCTCTAACAGAAGCCTCTATATGTAGCGTGAAGTCCTGGGGCAATGTTATACCTCCGGTCCTTCTATCTGCTCGTAGCTCTGAGGGGGGCCTCCAGATGTAGTGTGAAGTCCTGGGGCAATGTTATACCCCTGGTCCTTCTATCTGCACACAGCTCTGCGGGGGACCTCCAAATGTAGTGGGAAGTCCTGGGGCAATGTTATACCCCGGTCCTTCTATCTGCACACAGCTGTGAGGGGGGCACTGGTGACCATTTGTCCTTATACATGTTAACAAATTACAGAACTCCTAACCATAAATTAGCAGTAAACGGCACAAGGAAGAGTAATGATACCATAAGCCGGGGTAGCAATGCAGTGTTGTGGCTGCTGCGTGGGTTTATGGGCACTTATCATGGAGGCCAAGAGTGATCTTGGAACCCACCACTGGACAAATTGGCACTGCGCTTGAGTTTTGGATAACCCAAGTGTGAACAGGTGCAGGTGCGACAAAATAGAGTCAAATGACTTAACCAGGATAACTTGGTTTACTGGTAAGAACTTCAGTGCAGTACAGGTTAAGTACACTTTGGTAACTGCAGGTGCAGGCTGGAGGTAGTAAGGAAAAGGTTCTGACAGGAGGGAAGAGTAGAGGAACGTCTTGAGGGTCCTGTCCAATGTAGAAGTGTTCTCGGGATAGCATAGTAGAAAATAGAGGTAACCCGGCTGGTTATAAAAATAGGGGGGACCCTATCCGGTTTTTTTAAAATAAATAAATAATTAAAAAAAACGCATATGGTCCCCCCTATTTTTATAACCAGCCGGGTTAAAAACCCAACGATAGCAGCCTGGTAACACCAGGGTGGGAAGAGCCATTGGTTTAGGCCCTCCCCAGCCTAAATCTTACCAGCCTGCTGCCGCCCGGTCCAGGAGCGCCAATTTTGACGCTCCGGGACCACTGGCACCCGGCTCTTCCCAGTACCCCTGGTGGCATTGGGTACTGGGGTAATAATAGGGGGTTAGTGTTAGCCATTTTATACCGGCTAACACTAGGCCCCAACTTAGTAATGGATTCCGTCTATTAGACGGCTTCCACTACTAAGTCTATAAAGTAAAGAAATAAAGACAAGACACAAGTTAAAAAATTTTTTTATTCAAATAAAAACACCCCCACACCCCTCATTAACCATTTTATTAAAAAAAACAAAAAAAAAAACAACCGCTGGTCATCGACGTAGTCCATGGAATCCGACGTAATCCCCAGGGTACCGATATCTGAAAAACAAAAAGGGAGAAACAAGCAAAAAACAGGAGCAAACAGGAGCATAACACCCATCATTGTGAGCGGTGTTGTGCTCCTTACAGTATGCAGCATCTTTACAGATCGCTGCTTACAGTCTGGCCCCCAAGGGGTTAAGGGAGGATGTATTGCATCCCCCTTAACCCCTTGGGGGCCAGACTGATGTCCGACTGCACCCATCCCAGCAAGGAAGGGGTTAAGTGACCCCCCCACCTTCCTTGCTGGGAGGGGTGCAGTGCTGGGGAGGGGGTGGGGAGAGCTCTATACTCACCCCGATGTTGCCTCTTCGCTGGTCCGCAGCACAATGAAGTCACTGTGCTGCGGACCCGCTAATTATATGTGCGCTGAGCCGATCAGCCAATCAGCTGAGCGCACATATAATTCTAAATGTTTCTTCTAATAATGCTATTGTCATAACATAATTAGAAGAAACATTTGATGTTTTAATTAAAGTAAAGTGATGATTAGTACAGAATGCTCTATTGCCGGCAATATGAATTAACGGCTTACTGGAGCTTCCTGTACTAATTATTATTTAATTAATAAAACACATTTTCGTTGTAATAAAATCAGTTTAGTTGTTCAATAATTTAATTTAAACAAATCCATCATTGTGCAATTAAATATACTGTCAAAAAATAAATATATATAAATATACATTTTTATATATATTTATTTTAACAGTATATTTAATTGCAAAATGATGGATTCGTTTAAATGTAATTATTGAACAATGAAAGGGACTTTATTACAACGAAAATGTGTTTTATTAATTCAATATATTAACCATGAGAGGCATCGGCATCGGCATTACTGCAGAGGATCGCAAACCCTGGTAATAGCAATTCATGTAAACTGTTTCCCTGCTTTCCCAGATGCATCCAGAGGTGTTTCCATCACTTTCTTAAGATTTTATTTGTTATTTTTAGTTGAACCTGATTTCCAAATAAATGACCGTATGTTTTCAGCCTCATGTCTATTTTTTCCCACGGCCGTAGTTTCAGCCGCACATTTCCAGCCGCATAAAAAATACAGCCGCACACATACATAGTGTGAACATAGCCATAAGGTGTATAAGAAAAGATAAGTCTCTAGGTCCCTGACAAGGGTCCTGGCCAAAATCAGGCCCTGGCTTCATTGCAGCAGGATCTCTGCTCTCTGTGTCTGTCTCTTTCCACTGACTCAACTAGAAGACCTTCCCACCAGGAACTAGCTCCTTTTTATAGGGGTACCTTAGCCTGTGATTAATGGGGCTGTGTGTGGGTAAGAGAGAATAAAGAAGATAGACAGAAAGTGAGGGAAACAAGCCTGCACCTGTGACAGGAGGAAACACAACATGTGACAAACAGTAGTTAACCCATGAGACCTTCATCTGTGCATAGTGCAGTAAATATAATAAACACAACAGTGACACCTAGTGGGGAAAAACACACACTACAATCTCCTTCATCCCTCTTTGTGTAAACTGGACAGAGTTACTTTACCCAGGTGTATAAAACTTAGCGTCACACCTGTGCTGGGACACTACAATGAGAGGACACCGGAGTGTGATTAAGGGGTTCTGATAGGCAGCAGCGGACTAAATGTATCCTTGGTCCTGGGCTGTCCAGCTGTCTGCACCACCTCACCCCCTGTGCCGCACCTCTATGAGTGGAATTCCCCTTTAATGTAAAGCATAGAAAAAATGATGTGCTTTGTTTCCAATAAAACAGTTCTTTATTGAAGCATAAAACTAAGATAGCAGGTACATCAGGCAGGGTGAAGATAGATTTTACACATTTCGAGGTTGCCCTCTTCCTCTCTATGACAGGTTCCCTTTAACCAGCTTTAAGTGATTGACAGCTCTGATTCCCAAGAGCTTCCGCAGCATCTGAAAAGTCAGTCGCGGCAGTGGTGGATTTACATGCTGCTTGCGCCAGTAACAGGAACAATCTGTATTCTCCCCAGGGGGTTGTCGCTGGTTATGGGTCCCCCCTTTATCTCCTGCAAGGTGATTTTTCCCTTTTAGGCTTCAAGAACATTTTTCATGCTGCGATTCTCAAAGAATTTCTCGCTGAATACAAAATTGGATTGTGAAGAATTTCATTTGCCTGAGAAAGAAAATAGCACAGACCTGTTTCAGCGGGGATTACAGATACATGTATTCTGTATTTAAAGGCGTTGTCCATTTCTATTGAGGCATCAAATGATGAAATCAGTGGATGTCTGTTGTCCTATACGGTGCACATGCACTCATTTTGACAACTGATATCGTCATGAATATTAAATAGGTTGTCACAACTCTGCCTCTATTGTAGGCCTCATCCTGCCCATGATTTTACCATAATCCTGGCCACAATATATATGAGTGTGTGTATTATAAAACATCATAGACAGGTGGACTTTCAATCTATACAGTGATTTTTAAACAGCGACTCCCAAGCTCTTGCAAAACTACAACTCTCAGCATGTCCTGACAGCTGTCGGGGCATGCTGAGAGTTGTAGTTTTGCAACAGGTTGATGATCACTGCTCAATATGAATCTAAAAGAAACCAACACCCTTAAAACAACCACAAAGGTATAGGCCTCAGGTTTCAGATCAGTCCTCTGTGAGCTCCCCCTAGTGGTGGTTGCAGGCAGCCAGAATTTTATTATTTTAGTCTGTTGTATAGAGGGAAATACAGAAATGAGAGCTCTGATCCCTACAATGATTTATGATAAAATGTCATATATTGAGCAGACTCAGCTCCTGACCCCACAACATTCAACCTTCCCAATATGTGTTTCAACTATTGGGAAAGTCAAATGGGGCAGTGTGGGGAGCTGAGACAATTCACAGCAGGTGGCAGCTGCTCACTATCAGAGGCTAGATCAGCAATAACTCAGATTCCAGCCATATAACCTCTTAGATGCTGGGGGGCCAAAGGTTCCCCATCCCTGCTCTAAGAGGTGGGGGGGGGGGGACCAATATCTGCTCCAAGGATTACCTTTTGGGGTACCCTCACACATCCTTTTTGTCAGACATGTTTAAGCCCCCCCCCCCCAAACAAAGAAAAAAGAAGAAAAACAGAAAAAATGCCAGTGTAACACATGGCTTTTTTATGCATTTCTTCTGGTGCTTTTGACTTAATGTGTAGGGTGCGTTCACACCTACAGGATCTGCAGCAGATCTGCAGCAGATCTGCAGCAGATTTGATGCTGTGTTCAGTTATTTAAATGAAATCTGCTGCAGAAAATCAGCTGCAGATCCTGTAGGTGTGAACGCACCATAAATGATCTTTTTTTGTGGTTAAGGTGTTTTTGTGTGCTAAACTTTTTTCCTTTGCCATCACGTGACCTAGCTGCTGGACCACAAAAGGTGCCAGGAAAAAAAAATGCCATACACACAGCAATGATGTTTTTGACACAACCAGAACAACACCATTGAATTCCATGGAAGAAAAAATAGAAAAAAGTTTTGGAAAAAAACTGCCAGAGAAGAAAGGACCTCCCCCCCCCAAAAAAAAATAAAAATAAAATACAAAAGAGTGTTGGACTCATCTCCGCTCACTTTTATATTGAGCACGGCAGCCGTGTCTCCGCAGCGGGACCAGCGGGATAGGGTAAAAATGGGGGGGGGGATCATATCCAGGGGTGGGGTGGGTTCGTTTGGGCCATCCAGGGGTGAGAGGTTCCCTTTAAGGAGGTAAAAAGACTTAGCACTAGACATAGGGAAAGCAGCCTATTTTAATGACATGGTGGATCCCTGCTGTCCCAGTATCTGTCCTTCTGACTGACATGTCGGAGGGCTCCTTTATATTAAATTTTGCTTCCGGCTATATTGTACCCTGCAGAGTATATACTAAGGATATAGTCTTATTGTTATGATTTGTTTTCTTTGCCCTCCGGTACTTTCCTCCAGCTTGATGAGGTCTTGGGAGACCAGCCGGCCTTAAAGGAGAAGGTCTTTGCCCTGCTGAAGCAGTACGCCCAGGAGAGGAAGGTGGATCGTCTGGCGTATATGCTTCCCATGATCCTCACAGAAGAGTCTCAGCACCGACTGATCGACAACATCAGGTAATCACCTCCCTTGGTACTTTCTTACATATAGATGCAGCAGAAACGTGTTTGAACTTTTGCACACTTTCCTTCCATTTACTATACCAGGGATGGGAAACCTTCGGACCTTCAGCTGTTGCAAAACTACAATTCCCATCATGCCTGGACAGCCAAAGCTTCGCTTTGATGGGAATTGTAGTTCTGCAACAGATGGAGGGCCGAGGGTTCCCCATCCTTGTACTGTACAGTATACAGAGTAGATGGATCTGGCTGATTCTCCTATAATGTGTGTGGGGCCTACAGGCACCTCTCTTTTTGCCCATATATTTTGGATCATACCATTATGACAGACCCATTATTGCAGGGCTCCAGTCATATACGTCCATGTTGTGCACCGCTAGGTAACACCGCAAAGCTTCTTCCTTTCCCCCCGCTTTTTCCTCGTTCTATTTTTGTCTCCCGTTGATCACAAGATTGTAATTCACAAATCCTCAAATAGCAAAGCTGAGACAGATGCTGAAGGCGCAAAGTGCACAGAAGGTTCGCACGCCGATGTGGTCAGTGGATACAGCATCCTACAATGTCAGCCGTGGCCGTTTAACCCCTTCCATGCCGCATGTGTATTTAAACCGACTGTCAAGGTGGTTGGCAATAATAACGCAGCATGTAAGCCATAAGTCAGATGTGAACAGAGCCTTAACATGGGTATATCCTGACCTGATTTCCATGCAATATACAGGCCAGGTATATATAGGTTCATTTCTGTTATCATCCCAAGATTACTTAATGAGTTAGTCCCTATGGGCACAACGGGCCTCATTTATCAAGACTGTCTTATAGAAGAATTGGTCTTGTGGCCCAGAGCATCAATCATGGTGCAATATCCATGTTGGGAAACAGTCAAGAAATTGACGTTGTGGCCTGATAGGTGGCCCACACACATCTACAACTTGTACATGGATCCTATTGATACATAGCATTGCGGGCTAACATTTTCCAATACCCCTTTACGGAATTGTATAAGAGGGGAGTTCCCTCTTTGAGATGACCAACAATTAGCTGGAGCGGAGACCAGAGGCTACAAAAAGCATCTCTCTCAGGAAGACCTGTGCATTACGATGAAAACCTATTGGAGGAGATTTATCAAAGGGTGTAAAATTTAGACTGGTGCAAACTGCCCACAGCAACCAATCACAGCTCAGCTTTAGGCAGTGCTGAAAGGAAAGCTGAGCTGTGATTGGTTGCTGTGGGCAGTTTGCACCAGTCTAAATTTTACACCCTTTGATAAATCTCCCCCATTGAGTTCAATGGGAAACCTGTAATATTTTGTTTCACCTGTGGGCGCACTATAGGGAAATAGAACAAAAAAAGCTTGTCCAAGGCTGACAACCATTGACATTGACAACCATTCTGTAATCTGAAAAGTCTAGGTGACAATTCTAGGAACCCTGATGGTGGCCATATTAGTTGTCACCTAACTTTCCTTACAAACTTTCTCAATATCTGACAAAATAATCACAAAACCATATTTTAAAGAAGAAAATGCCCTTTAAGAATGATTTTTTTTTCTTTTTATGGAAGCCTTGACCCTCTTTGTGTTAATTTCCCTACAACGCTGGGATGGGTTGTTCAAATATATCAATGTATCCTCGGCTATACTAGTAAATATTTCAGAAGACAGAGATTCATACAGATAAATATAGCACCGGTGCGATGAAGTGGACTCCCCTGTGGCAGAACTATAAAAAGAGATATGTGAACGGGCTGTGCATTACTGCTAAGGAGAGACCCAGGCGAGGGGCTGGGGGGAGCAGCTGGTCTCCTGCTAATCTCCTGTCTCCCATCGCCTGCTACTACTCCTCACGCTGCAAAGGGTTAATGCAAATGAAAGGCTAAGCTCCCAGAGATTTACCAGCTAATCTCTACAAATGAATTGCTGCTGAATGCAGCGTAGTATTAGCGGCCCATGGGCGTGCCTGATGGTGCCCTAGGGCAGAGATTTACATAGTCAGCAATTTTACCGTAGTATGATTAATAAAACAGGAAACGTCTGAAGGAGAAGGGTTAATTTATAAACTTCATTGATAGAAAAACTGCATGGCCAGATGGGATAAATGCCCGCCTGTCCTGTGCCAAGACGGCCCCGGCATAAGACAAGCAGCGGGTGTAATAGGACACTGATCAGTACATAGCTGAGAAAGTACTGGAGCAAATACCCCTTGGGCCACTTTGTATTGTGACAGTGTTGGCACGTCCATTGATGGTGTCATTGTCGCAGCTGCGAACGTCTTGCACAAATGTAAAGATACTTTACAATACATTGGGAAAGTCTTCAGACCCTCTCGCTGTCCTCACTGGTTGTTATGTTGCTCCTTGTTCCCATCATTCTGCCCTCAATCCCCCCGAGATGATAGTGAGAGAAGAACGGGAGAAGACTTTACTGTAAAGGAAAGTGGTTGGGCCACTAAGGATATTCACAGAATTGTCGCTAGGCCGCTCCTGTACCGTCCTGGCTGTGTGCTTAGGGCCCTATTGCGAAGAGTCGATCAGGCTGATTCAACAGATTATTGCTCCATGTAATAAAAACAACAATCGGCTGATCGTGACGTTTAATCTTGCCTAAAAATCATCAGCCATCGACCAATGGCTGCTGACTGGCCATGTGTTCCGGTGTTCTTCTCGATTCTGTCCACGGCCCCGCAGCTGAAGCTTCTACACTGGTCATTGGAGTGACAGGCCAGTCAGCCAATCACTGGGTGCTATCTCGTCTCGGCCAGGGATTAGCTATGCGGCCTGGAACTGCGGCTGCAGAAAGAGAGCAGATGCGAGAAGAACACGGGGAGGGTGGAGAGGTATGTATAACGTTTATTATTTCACAAAACAGACATCGCTAACTATATGTATACAGTCCTTGCTGCACGATTATCGAGCCATGTAATAGGCTCAGTAAGAGAGCACCGATCTAGCAAATCATCGCTCACATATCATGGTCATTGTCTTGTTGGAAATTGAACCATCGGCCTGGTCTGATCAGGTGTCATTTATTATATTTTTCTATATTGCTGCATTCAGCTTCCCCTCACCCTGACTAGTTTCCCTGGCCCTCCACAGCATGATGCTGCCCCCACCATGGTATTGGGCTTTTCAAATAAACTGAAAGTTATTTAGATTTGAAATTTACTTCTATGGAAAAAAATCTTAAGTCTTCCAGTACTTATCAGCTGCTGTATGTCCTGCAGGAAGTAGTGTATTCTCTCCATTCTGACACAGTGCTCTCTGTTGCCACCTCTGTCCATGTCAGGAACTGTCCAGAGCAGGAGAGGTTTTCTATGAGAATTTGCTACTGATTTGGACAGTTCCTGACATGGACAGAGGTGGCAGCAGAGAGCACTGTGTCAGACTGGAGAGAATACACCACTTCCTGCAGGACATACAGCAGCTGATAAGTACTGGAAGACTTGAAAGAAATTTTTTAAGAAAAAAAACCCACCGGAGTACCCCTTTAATCTTGTTTTCATATAACCAGAGAATAATGTTTCTCACATTCTATAGATGCTTATTTTTCTTGCAAACTCCCGGCAGCTTTCCTGTGTCTGTTACTGAGGAGCGGCTTCATCCTGGCTTTCTGCTATAAAGCCCAGGTTTGCGGAGGCTGCAGTGATCATTGACCTTCCGGAAGTTTCTTCCATCTGCACACAGGATCTTTGGAGCTCAGCCAGATTGACCATTGGGTTCTTAGCCCCCTCTTCCCTGATTACTCAGTTTGGTGGGGCAGCAGCTATAGGAAGAATCGTCTAAACTGTTTCCATGTTAGGGTATGTTCACACTGAGTAAAAGAGGCTGAAATTCCGAACATATTCCCCGCCACAGACTCCGCTCGGAATCTCACCTGCCTTAGTGTCTCAATATGATGTATAGTGCTCTACGGCTGTCCACTCAAACAATTGACGTGTCAATTCGTTCAGCGGAGAGCGGCGGAGAGCCTCCATGATTCCCCTAAGAATCATGGAGGCTGATTTGCTCTTTAGTGCAGCAGAAATGTTTTTATCCCCTTCTCCATATCTGCTCCTCCACACAATCCTGTCTCTGAGCTCTACAGGCAGTCCTTTCCTCCTCATGGCTTGGTGTTTTCTCTGATATACATTGTTAGCTGTGACACCTTATATAGACAGGGGGCGTGTCATCCCAAATCCTGTCCAATCAGCTGCATTTATCATAGGTGACCCAGAGATGATCCAGAGAAATGAAAGGAGCCAGAGCTGAATATTACAATAAAAGCAATAAATACTATGCAGAGCATAAACTGCTCTATAACACATGTTAAAAACAATGAAAAATCCACTTGTTTTCTACTTCATAAAACTCTAATAAAAATTACAGTTTAAAAAAAAAAAAACTATGAAAAATCTACCGTACACATTCCAGGGAAGAGGAAAGTGTCGCTGCACTGTTGTGCGGCCAAACGCCACTATATACACAGCAGTCACCAGGAACAATCATAAGAAGAATAAAGTACAAAATATTATATGTAATCATAGCTGCGACCTGTATTATGGCGTCCTGGAACAACAGTGGGAAGAAAATCCCACGCGTTATGCTGCCGCTCAGCAGATTTGTCAGGAGTGGATTAATAATTTGTTTCCTCTATAGAACTGAATATTAGTCTGAATACTCATGTCTGTGGGAAGCTTTTCCATAAATCTATATTATTATTGGCTTTTGAGCACAGAGTGATGGGGAACAAGAGATAGGAACAAAGATAGATAGATAGATAGATAGATAGATAGATAGATAGATAGATAGATAGATAGATAGATAGATAGGAGATAGATAGATAGATAGATAGATAGATAGATAGAAAATAGGAGATAGATAGATAGATAGATAGATAGATAGGAGATAGATAGATAGATAGATAGATAGATAGGAGATATATAGGAGATGCCCGTGTGAGACGGGAGAAACGTCGCTTGATTTTTTGCTATGCCACACTGTTTGTTTTTTTAGATGTGATTGAATAAATATTTCACGTTTTTGAAGATATCGGGAAGTGCTTTTGGAATTTTTTGAATATATCCTCCAGGATCCAAGGTCAGGATCATCCAGCCGGCACCCACAAGACGTTTGAGCTCCAAGCTGTGCTGCTTGCAATACTTTTTGCATAGATAGATAGATAGATAGATAGATAGATAGATAGATAGATAATTGATAGATAGATTGATAGATAGATAATAGATAGATAGATAGGGGATAGATAGATAGATAGATAGATAGATAGATAGATAGATAGATAGATAGGAGAAAGATAGATAGAAAGATAGATAGATAGATAGATAGGAGATAGATAGATAGATAATTGATAGATAGATTGATAGATAGATTGATAGATAGATAGATAGATAGATAGATAGATAGATAGATAGGAGATGGATAGATAGATAGATAGATAGATAGATAGATAGATAGATAGATAGGAGATAGATAGATAGATAGATAGATAGGAGATAGGTAGATAGATAGATAGGAGATAGATAGATAGATAGATAGATAGGAGATAGATAGATAGATAGATAGATAGATAGATAGATAGATAGATAGGAGATAGATAGATAGATAGATAGGAGATAGATAGATAGATAGATAGATAGATAGATAGATAGATAGATAGGAGATAGATAGATAGATAGATAGATAGATAGATAGGAGATAGATAGATAGATAGATAGATAGATAGATAGATAGGAGATAGATAGATAGATAGATAGATAGATAGGAGATAGATAGATAGATAGATAAATAGGAGATAGATAGATAGATAGATAGATAGATAGATAGATAGATAGATAGATAGATTATAGATAGATAGATAAATAGATAGATAGAGATGTGAACAGAGGCGTATATGCTGCGCTATATGTAATACACTATATAAAATATCTCTGGCTATGCAGTCTAGTGTGCCGGGAGTTATGGATTACTTTGTATTGCTTCCAGCAGTTTTAGAGGATTAACTCTTTACCTCTATTGTTTAGATCTGATCTTTACAAAACCAATCTATATGTGTAAAGGGCTATATTGGCCCTAACACTGACAACCACCTCTCTGCTGGAGAAGTGTGCCCAGAGCAGTTGTCACTTCCCTTTCCCTCCTAGCATCCCCTCAGCAGGAGGCGACAGTGAGCACAGGAGATTGAGAGCATCTGTTTTACCTGATAGGGGTCGTACTCAGAATTAAAGGAGAAGTCTGGCGAAAATTTTATTAAATTTAAGTATTGTATGGCCAAAAGTTATACAAATCCCCAATATACACTTATTACTGGTAATGCACATAAAGTGCCTTTTCCCTGCACTTACTACTGCATCAAGGCTTCACTTCCTGGATGACATGGCGATGCCACTTCCTAGATAACATGGTGATGTCACTTCCTAGATAACATGGTGATGTCACTTCCTGGATAACATGGTGATGTCACTTCCTAGATAACATGGTGATGTCACTTCCTGGATAACATGGTGATGTCACTTCCTAGATAACATGGTGATATCACTTCCTGGATAACATGGTGATGTCACTTCCTGGATAACATGGTGATGTCACTTCCTGGATAACATGGTGATGTCACTTCCTGGATAACATGGTGATGTCACGATCCGACTCCCAGAGCTGTGCGTGCTGTGGCTGCTGGAGAGGATGATGGCAGAGGGATGCTTAGTGTCCCTCCAGTGCCCTTGTTTACCTCAGTGTCCCCCTTCCATCATCCTCTCCAGCAGCCACAGCTTTGGGAGTCGGGTTGTGACATCACCATGTTATCCAGGAAGTGACATCACCATGTTATCCAGGAAGTGACATCACCGTGTTATCCAGGAAGTGACATCACCATGTTATCCGGGAAGTGAAGCCTTGATGCAGTAGTAGGTGCAGGGGAAAAAAGCACTTTATAAGCATTTCCAGTAATAAGTGTATATTGGGGATTTGTATAACTTTTGGGGGCAATACAATACTTCAATAAATACTTTCTCTGGACTTCTCCTTTATTGGGCGGGGGGGGGGGGGGGGGGGGGGCAGTGTTTTGCATCCGCCCTGAGGTAAGTGACCAGTACATGGCAGAGTATGTCCCCTCCAGGTCATGGTGGCCAAGTGCTTAGTCCTTCTGTACTAAAGACACATCCTTGCACTTAGTGGCTGAGCTCTTTTCCGCCTTCCAGGATAGAGATTAGTGGAGGGAATTCTAGATCCTTTCCTATGGGATTGGATGCCTTCTATTAGGATGCCTGGAAATTGGTTGAAAATCAGAGAAGCGAGCCAGGGCTAAATCTCTCCCCACAGACATGGCGCCCCTCCCTCCCTCCCGCACACACTCACACACAGGCTGCTGGCACATTCCCCTTCTCATCTGGAGTTGCAGTAGTCTCCTGCAGACGCCAGCAGATGCTTTCCTGAGCCGGGAGTGCAGGAAGCGGGTGGCAGCCTGTGGGTACCACTCCAGGAGGCGCTCACACTCACCTACCTGAGGATGCTTACCCCTGGGTCACAATGAGCTGCTGGGGGTAAGTCCTATTAACTCTATCACTGCCAGCTTTGAACATAGCTATGCATCTAATCTATTACATTGATGGGGTTTATTACCAGTGCATTCTTATCTATAGCTGTATTCTGGAGTGTTAGCTCTGAGGGCAAGGGCTTTGCAGTGGGCATCATATAGTGTGGTTCTGTGTGTATTCTGTAGTCTGCTGGTCCACAGGGGTGTACGCTGCAGGAGGGGTCACTAATGGACAGTGCTGAGGGCTGCTGTGCTCCAAGTGCATGGGAGTGGATGATGGGGATAATATATAGTGCCCTAATATCATATAAGACATATAGTGCACAGCATGTATCATATAAGACTTATAGCACAGGTAGTGTATCATTTACAACTTATAGCACAGATCGGGGGGGGGGGGGGGGGGGGGGGGGGGGGGGGAGGGGGGATTGCATTGCCTTTAGAGTTTGCAATCAAATATAGATCCATCTATCACCCATCTATAGTCTATCTATCTATCTATCTATCTATCTATCTATCTCCTATCTATCTATCTATCTATCTATCTATCATCTATCTATCTATCTATCTATCTATCTATCTATCTACCTATCTATCTATCTCCTATCTATCTATCAATAATCTATCTATCTATCTTTATAATCTAGCTATCTCTATCTATAATCTATCTCCTATCTATCTATCTATCTATCTATCTATCTATCTACCTATCTATCTATCAATAATCTATCTATCTATCTTTATAATCTAGCTATCTCTATCTATAATCTATCTATCTATCTATCTATCTATCTATCTATCTATCTCCTATCTATCTATCTATCTATCTATCTATCTATCTATCTATCATCTATCTCCTATCTATCTATCTATCTCCTATCTATCTATCTATCTATCTATCTATCTATCTATCTATCTATCTAATTATCTATCTCCTATCTATCTCCTATCTATCTATCTATCTATCTATCTATCTATCTATCTATCTATCTATCTATCTATCTATTATCTATCTATCTCCTATCTATCTCCTATCTATCTATCTATCTATCTATCTATCTATCTATCTATTATCTATCTATCTCCTATCTATCTATCTATCTATCTATCTATCTATCTATCTATCTATCTATCTATCTATTATCTATCTATCTCCTATCTATCTCCTATCTATCTATCTATCTCCTATCTATCTATATATCTATCTATCTCCTATCTATCTCCTATCTATCTATCTATCTCCTATCTCCTATCTATCTATCTATCTATCTATCTCCTATCTATCTATCTATCTATCTATCTATCTATCTATCTATCTATCTAATTATCTATCTCCTATCTATCTATCTATCTATCTATCTATTATCTATCTATCTCCTATCTATCTATCTATCTATCTATCTATCTATCTATCTATCTATCTATTATCTATCTATCTACTATCTATCTCCTATCTATCTATCTATCTATCTATCTATCTATCTATCTATCTATTATCTATCTATCTATCTCCTATCTATCTATCTATTATCTATCTATCTACTATCTATCTCCTATCTATCTATATATTATCTATCTATCTACTATCTACTTCTGAATATATTTTCATATAACTCCAACTTAATCCTAAAAACAGTCTGTACCCAGGTAATTGATATCCTAAAAAGCAGAAGCAGTTGGCTCATCGGCCTGATGAGGACGCTACAACATAGCATGTCATGTATATATGTTATGTATATAAATTATTGGGCCCTATTTGCTGGTTGACAGTCCGGGACCACAGGGCCAAATCTCCGTCACTCTTTCTTACTGTGATGTCATCAGTGGGGCCTTGTGGTCTTTCTTGGCCAATCAGCTTTCAGTATTAATGTAAAGTCGCACCTGCTGGGTTTTATAGGATAAGTTCACACATGTTTTGGAAACCTTTTTTGGATATTTTATTAAATGGCTGGAAGAAGCGCTGTGCGGTGTGAAGCGATGTGAGAGCAGTGACCATAATGTCCTGAGAACCCTGTGGATTTCTTCATCTCCTGCATTGTGCATGTAAAGTGCTCAGTGAATACAGATATAGACATTGAGAGGCCGTATGGTGGCGTTCTCCCGCCAGCCCCGGCAGTGTGCCCGAATCCCTGCTGCCTAGTACAGCTCATACCCATAGAGCAGGCACTGGGCAGGTAATAATGCCCAGCATGTTCCCAGTAACCATGGGGACCAATAGTAAAACTGTGATTGGGGCTCCACTCCACCATGGCGGCCTTCAACATCCAGTTTAGAACAAGAAAAGCCTATGATTATTTTCCTAATGCACAGGAATCATGCACACAGTGATGTCACAGCACAGGGATAATACACACAGTGATGTCACAGTACAGGGATAATACACACAGTGATGTCACAGTACAGGGATAATACACACAGTGATGTCACAGTACAGGGATAATATACACAGTGATGTCACAGTACAGGAATAATACACACAGTGATGTCACAGTACAGGGATAATACACAGTGATGTCACAGTACAGGAATAATACATACAGTGATGTCACAGTACAGGGATAATACACAGGGATGTACAGTACAGGGATAATACACACAGTGATGTCACAGTACAGGGATAATACACACAGTGATGTCACAGTACAGGGATAATACACACAGTGATGTCACAGTACAGGGATAATACACAGTGATGTCACAGTACAGGGATAATACACACAGTGATGTCACAGTACAGGGATAATACACAGTGATGTCACAGTACAGGGACAATACACACAGTGATGTCACAGTACAGGGATAATACACAGTGATGTCACAGTACAGGAATAATACACACAGTGATGCCACAGTACAGGGATAATACACACAGTGATGTCACAGTACAAGGAGAATACACACAGTGATGTCACAGTACAGGGATAATACACACAGTGATGTCCCAGTACAGGGATAATACACAGTGATGTCGCAGTACAGAGGTAATACACAGTGATGTCACAGTACAGGGGTAATACACAGTGATGCCACAGTACAGGGGTAATACACAGTGATGTCACAGTACAGGGATAATACACATAGTACAGGGATAATACACACAGTGATGTCACAGTACAGGGAGAATACACACAGTGATGTCACAGTACAGGGGTAATACACGCAGTGATGTCGCAGTACAGAGGTAATACACAGTGATGTCACAGTACAGGGGTAATACACAGTGATGCCACAGTACAGGGGTAATACACAGTGATGTCACAGTACAGGGGTAATACACATAGTACAGGGATAATACACACAGTGATGTCACAGTACAGGGAGAATACACACAGTGATGTCACAGTACAGGGATAATACACAGTGATGTCATAGTACAGGGATAATACACACAGTGATGTCACAGTACAGGGGTAATTCACAGTGATGCCACAGTACAGGGATAATACACAGTGATGTCACAGTACAGGGGTAATACACAGTGATGCCACAGTACAGGTGTAATACACAGTGATGCCACAGTACAGGTGTAATACACAGTGATGTCACAGTACAGGGATAATACATACAGTGATGTCACAGTATAGGGATAATGCACACAGTGATGTCACAGTACAGGGAGAATACACACAGTGATGTCACAGTACAGGGATAATACACACAGTGATGTCACAGTACAGGGATAATACACACAGTGATGTCACAGTACAGGGATAATACACACAGTGATGTCACAGTACAGGGATAATACACACAGTGATGTCACAGTACAGGGATAATACACACAGTGATGTCACAGTACAGGGATAATACACAGTGATGTCACAGTACAGGGATACTACACACAGTGATGTCACAGTACAGGGATAATACACAAAGTAATGTCACAGTACAGGGAGAATACACACAGTGATGTCACAGTACAGGGATAATACACAGTGATGTCACAGTACAGGGAGAATACACACAGTGATGTCACAGTACAGGGAGAATACACACAGTGATGTCACAGTACAGGAATAATACACAGTGATGTCACAGTACAGGGATAATACACACAGTGATGTCACAGTACAGGGATAATACACACAGTGATGTCACAGTACAGGAATAATACACACAGTGATGTCACAGTACAGGGATAATACACAGTGATGTCACAGTACATGGATAATACACACAGTGATGTCACAGTACAGGGATAATACACAGTGATGTCACAGTACAGGGATAATACACACAGTGATGTCACAGTACAGGAATAATACACAGTGATGTCACAGTACAGGGATAATACACAGTGATGTCACAGTACATGGATAATACACACAGTGATGTCACAGTACAGGGATAATACACAGTGATGTCACAGTACATGGATAATACACACAGTGATGTCACAGTACAGGGATAATACACACAGTGATGTCACAGTACAGGGATAATACACACAGTGATGTCACAGTACAGGGATAATACACAGTGATGTCACAGTATGGGAGTAATGTACAACAGCCGTGATTCTCACGGAATTCAGGTTGTGCTGCTTTCTTAGGGAATCCCGGCCGGAGTGTATACACATGGTATACACTCCTGCCGAGATCCCTTGCGGCACCGTAGAAAATTGACATGTCGGTTTTCTGCAGCCGCTATTCATTGAATAGCGGCTGCAGAAAAGCCTGTCAGTGCACACTATGGAGCGAGCGGCTTTGGCCACACGCTCCATAGTGCGCAGTGGGAAGTTCTGATGCGGGCGTGCACGGATGCGCACTCATCAGAACACTGTGGCGCTAAAGATCATCAGGCCGGTCTCTTACTAAGTCTGCACATAGCCTAGGGCTGTATCCATGTTTTCCAGGACTCCCTAGGGCTACAGCCGACTTCTTCAGCCACCAGTATTCATTGATTGGACTTGAGCATGCTGGGGTTGCGCTCATTGCCAGTGTTAAGCAATGGATGCAGATCATAGTGTATAAGCAAGTATACAGGGATTTCGGTATTCCCATTATTGTAGATGTTACCGGCAGCTTGACCTCTAGTGACCCCATTTCAGCCTATGTGATTACAGTGAAAATCATAGGAACTGGAAAGTACTGTATCCTTTCAGCGGATGAAATGTATATGCAGGCGTCTTAATGAAGACAAAAAGATACATGTGAGCAAACATGCCTGAGGCCAGAACACTCTGCAGTTCTGTATATACTTCTCCCCTGTATCCCATTAGCCTGCTATCCTATAATGTATTCCATCATATGGCCCTGCAATAACTAGGCTGATATGGCCTTAAAGGGAATGTTCATATAAGTTTAGCTCCAAATCTCCTGCATAGCCATAGAGTTAAAAGAGAATTCATGTCAGATGCCAATAGCTTGATATGGTGAGGAGAGGCCTGGGCAGCTTCAGTTGGCAGCAGGTAGTTGGCAGCTTACATTGGCAGAGCTGTCCTTGGTCAGGTAGTGATAAGGACCTGCTGTTATCTCTCTGATCTTACTGAAGATGAATTGGTTGTGACAGGTGAGATAAGGAAGGAACTACAGGGCAGATATATCTATAAAAGTCAAACAAATCGTCATATATATCACATAGCCCACATATAGCACTATAGCTCTGCTGTTTGCTGTGCTTTTTTTTTTTTTACTTTCCTTTATGTGGACACCAGGGGGCACTACACTACTTTTTCTTTTTCTTTCATCCTGTATTGTTGGATTTTATTCTCTTTTTTTCTGCCTAATTGACTGAGTGCTCAAAACTAACATTACATGACAATTCTCTGGTTTCCAAGTGTGGGAGTTCTGTATTAGTATAAGGCCACACAGGGCATCGATAGCATAGAGTAACCTGTGTATTTATTCATGTAGGAATGCTTTCCATATTCATGCGGGCGCTGCTAATCTATCTATCTATCTATCTATCTCCTATCTATCTATCTATTTATCTATCTATCTATCTATCTATCTATCTATCTATCTATCTATCCATCTATATATGCAGAGAATCCACAGCACTCCAGCGTAGTGAAAAAGCTCAAAAAGCTGTGTTTATTCAGTCAATTCATAGTGCAACACTCCAAACGCAACGTTTCAGTGACTCTCTGTCACCATTTTCAAGCATGAGTCACTGAAACGTTGCGTTTGGAGTGTTGCACTATGAATTGACTGAATAAACACAGCTTATTGAGCTTTTTCACTACGCTGGAGTGCTGTGAATTCTCTGCATATATACTCACTACGATCTTTGGTCTGGATCAAGATCCGCTGGCACCACCATTACCACATTAAAGCAGTGCTGCTTCTTCTCTATTGCTATCTATCCATCTATCTATCTCCTATCTATCTATTATCTATCTATCTCCTATCTATCTATCTATCTATCTATCTATCTATCTATCTATCTATCTATCTATCTCCTATCTATCTATCTATCTATCTATCTCCTATCTATCTATTATCTATCTATCTCCTATCTATCTATCTATCTATCTATCTATCTATCTATCTATCTATCTATCTATCTATCTATCTATCTCCTATCTATCTATCTATCTATCTCCTATCTATCTATTATCTATCTATCTCCTATCTATCTATCTATCTATCTATCTATCTATCTATCTATCTATCTATCTATCTATCCATCATCTATTATCTATCTATCAAATCAAAACAGCTTTATTGGTTTAAATAACATAGCATTGCCAAAGCAAACTGGAAAATTTTGGGGGGTTGGTATCTATTTATCTACCTACCTATCTCATATCTATTGGGTATTTTTGTGGCCAAGTATGTATCCAACCTGGTGCTAAATGGTCTTGATTTTGATGATTAAATAGGTAAATAGGACATGTATAGATAGATAGATAGATAGATAGATAGATAGATAGATGCCACCCACAGAAAGGGGAGATAACAGAAGGAAAATGTGATTACTGTGTCGGTACTTGGTGAAGAACCACAGAGTCGCGTTAAAATAAATATAATCTTGTTTACTGTGAAGATACTTGATACAGAGAACATATAATACACTTTCGCCTTGATACGTTGATTTATACTTTAGAGTCCAGATCTGTACTAAGAGTAAAAGGTGACACAGCCGTGCTGGCTGGGTTGTGTGCTGAGAGATAAAAGAGGATCAGAAGAGTAGTGAGGAGGATGTCGAGAGAGTCTCAACCCAAGTAGTACTGTGCTCTGCCAGAACTTTAGAGGTAGAATAAGTAGAATACTTGAAAGTAAAGAAACTACTTGTGCCTGTGTTTTGACTCCTTGGTCTTTGCACCACCTATTGCCCACCAGTGTCGGGTGACCTGTCCTAGAGGGTGACACAAGCCCCAGACCTTGTTACCTGGGATAAGCAGAGTGGTCAGAGTTCTCTGATTACACCCGTGTTGCGAGATAGAGTGCTTAGGCTTCTAGCAACTTTGCTCTATCCGGATCAGTTGCTTTACTTCTTGTGGATACTGTCCTACACTGTTACGATGTCCACGGCGTGGGTTGAGATGATCCCTGACTAGTCCTCTCTAGTAGTGACTTAACACTGCATAGTGTGTAATAAGGTTGCTTGAGGGAAAACTGTGTCTAGGTCTCGCATATACATGTGCTCTGCTCAACTTCTAGACCACAACCCGGGACTGGGGACCTGGCAGGAGACAGGGCCCAAGTTGACTGCTGTAGGGAGTGCCCTATCTTGTGTTCTTCCTCTACAGAATCCAACCCAAGAAGACCTCACACTTCCTCTACCCATGCGACTTCCTTCCTACAGCTTGTGTAAACTGTGCTGTGAGTGGGTGAGGAGTGCGTGTGCAAGATGTAAAGAAAAAGGTGATAGGTTAGAAGAAGAAAGAACTCTCATTGGTGTACAGATCCATGTGGTACAAAAGAAAACAATAACCCTTTAGTTCCTACAGCTGTGCAATATCTGGACACAAATACTTGTAACAACGACTAGTGGTAAAACTTTGGTACTGCTACATTACCACTTACTTTTTTAAGTACAGACTTTTGTGAAGGGTGTAACCATAGCAACACCCGTGGTGGGACACCACAGATAGATATGAGATAAATACAGTATATAGATATAGATAGATGATATAGATAGATGATAGATAGATAGATAATGTATAGATATGAGTTAGATAGATGGATTCATAGATAGATAGATAGATAGATTATATAGGAGATAGAAAGATAGATAGGAGATAGATAGATAGATAGATAGCTTCACTTTATCTCAAAGCGGCACTACTTTTAGTTGTGTGGGTGCCAGTAGATAGGTCCCGACCACGGACCAAACTAATACAGTTCAGAAGATATTCCACGGCAACTCCAATTCGTGTCAAACGTGATTCAAATTTATTCCATCTTGTAGTGTATCAAAATATTAGTGCAGCACAGCAAATCAGTATGCAACGTTTCGACAGTCTCTCACTGTCTTGCTTGAAAAAGACAGTGAGAGACTGTCGAAACGTCGCATACTGATTTGCTGTGCTGCACTATTATTTTGATACACTACAAGATGGAATAAATTTGAATCACGTTTGACACACATTGGAGTTGCCGTGGAATATTTTCTGAACTAGATAGATAGATAGATAGATAGATAGATAGGAGATAGATGGATAGATAGATAGATAGATAGATAGATAGATAGATAGATAATAGATAGATAGATAGATAGATAGGAGATAGATAGATAGATAGATAGATAGATAATAGATAGATAGATAGATAGATAGATAGATAGATAGATAGATAGATAGGAGATAGATAGGAGATAGATAGATAATAAATATATCGATAGATAGATAGATAGATAGATAGATAGATAGATAGATAGATAGATAATAGATATTTGGGTCACAATGTCTGCAGCAGTTGCTATAATATCGAGTTCCTGCCTACCACTTAGTATATGCCAGCTCTCGGCTCTCGTACATACCACCTGCAGACACGCTGATGGAGCAGACATTTGCCAAGTCGTGTCTGAAACCAATGCCGCTCCCTTCTATACAGCAATGTGCCAGGCCCTCGCTGTTATTTCTCATGTTTCCAGTCTGTAGTATGGATGCGGAGCTGTTATTGTGGTGAGATGTCTGTGGGTGTTTGGTGCCGGGGACTCATCAGTCTCTGCGTTTTTTTAGTTAACCTCTCCAGTGCCATGCTGCAGAGAGACTCACAGATCCAGCAGGAGGCAAGGTACATGATCCAGGCCCCTGCAGAATGTGTAGGCGGGTTGATCCATGGGCCACTTAGGTAAAACTGACCCCCGCTGATACTGGCAGGTAACACATCTTACCATTTGTGCTGGAAAATCTACACATTGTAAAGTTTTATTCTACTTTTATATCATAACCATAGTAATGCAGAGGTTTATTTATTCTGCAGGCAGGGTTTGATTCGTGCCTGGCAACTTGGTCTCTTTCTTAAGGGCCAATAAAACATGGCATGACTGTCACCATACTGTAGTCACAATACTACAACCACTATTACGTCCTGATGGTAAACCGCAGGGATTCATTTTAAAAGGGATAACCGAAGTATAAGTCACTCATAAGTAACAAATTTATGAGGTCCGACTGCTGGGACCCCTCAGATCACGAGAATGGGGGTCCCTTGTAAATGGAGTGATGATTAAGCATGCGAGCTGTAGATGTTAGGGGACTTTAATGTGTACGACCTGCTTTACAGTGAGTAGTCAACGGTCTTAAGGCCCTACTACACCAAACGATTATTGTCTGTGTTCTGCCGATTATCAGTCGTTACGACCAATAATCGATTCGTGTAATAGCTACTGTTAAAAGGTAACAGTCAGCCGACATCCCCTGATGTTAGATGTCGGAGGGCATAAGGGTCCGGTATGTTGGATTTTAATGTGCCCAATCCTTTAGTTCTCAGGGACATAAGCCATTGCCAGAGGTGTCTGAAGCAGCAGTCTCCCCACTCTCATGTGTGTATGTGAGGATCGGGAGGGATTGCTGTTGGCTGATAATCACTATCTGAAATATATGGGCAGCTAAGAGACATAACTTCACCCTCTGTATATGTGTTAGTAATGTGTTATAATGTACACAAGCTCCCCTATAAACTTGCATCTAATGTGTGACTATCCCTTTAAGACCATTGCTGCAGTTGATATCCGTGCAATGTTCATTAACACCCTTTGTCTGAGCTTGTTCCTGGAGTCGGTGCTGGTAATACATCATCTGATAACTCATAATCTGCTGGGATTACACTAACATGTTATGCTTGTATACCACGGCTATATCAGCTTCTACCGAGAACTAGGCCAGACACTTCTGGGTCTCCGCTGGTGGGGGAACTATGGCTCCCTGGAAGGATAAAATGCGCTGCACGCTGTCTGAGTAGGTGAAAATGGTGCAAATCGCTGTAAATTTGTCACCGTGGCAGATATGACATAATACATTTTGCGCAACTCCGCTCTTCTTAGCCAGGCCCCTTTTACAGACACTTAGAAGCGTCTTTCCCAGTGGAGGCCTATGGATGATTTATGTATGGTATACAATGCATATGTCAGGGCTTTACGCCTGATCTCCCAGACAAATGGGCAGAATGTAGCCCCATAGCACAATGTAAACAGAGCTGTAGTGTTCACGTGTATGTAGAGCTGGATGAACAGGGAATGGGACGTGTCGCCACTGGAGTGGCCGGGGATTGGTTAGGGTAACATGCTGAATGGAGGGGTCCGACTGCTGGGAGCTCTCCATTCATTTTGTAGGGGGTCACCGGACGTTTCCAAGTCTAATGAAGCACCATTCATTCCAGGGACAATTATGTTCTGCTCTAGAGAGGATTGGTGGGGGTCCCAGCGGTGGGAACCCCCCACTGATCAGCTTGTCCCATGGATAGGGGATAATAAGCTTCAATGGGAGCTGCAGCACCCACTGAATGGGACCAAGCTACAGTCAATTGCAATACCAGACGCGGCCACTAACAAAAGTATGGTGCACTGTCTAGTATACGGCAACGGAACTTCTAGCTGAGCATCGGGGGGTGGTATCTGAAGACTTATTCTGAGAATGGGCCATCAATATTATAGTCCTGTAAACCCCCTTTAAATATATTTGACATTTTTCATGCACGTTAAATTTCTACCATATCTAACATGTC
This sequence comes from Dendropsophus ebraccatus, assembly GCF_027789765.1. NCBI lineage: Eukaryota > Metazoa > Chordata > Amphibia > Anura > Hylidae > Dendropsophus > Dendropsophus ebraccatus. Next base: position 99,039,169 of record NC_091462.1, on the reverse strand, counting down.
TAGTGAGTCCCTCCAAATATATTACATCATGGGAGCCATTGGGGGAGATTTATCAAACATGGTGGAAAGTGAAACTGTCTTAGTTGCCCCTAGCAACCAATCAGACTCCACCTTTCAATTTCCAAAGAGCCTGTGAGGAATGAAAGGTGGAATCTGATTGGTTGCTAAGGGCAACTGAGCCAGTTTTACTTAACACCATGTTTGATAAATCTCTCCCATTGTGATAAATCTGGTGACTCCTAAATTCCGGATTCTGGCTAATCTATAGATAAATAAGTAGCTCTGTCTCATTAGGCCTCGCTTATAAAAAAAAAAATCCTAAAGACAGGCCTTGTTGCCCATAGCAACCAATCACAGCACAGCTTTCATTTTACCAGAACAGTTTAAGAATTGTAAGCTGAGTTATGATTGGTTGCTATGGGAAACAAGGTTGCTAAGGACAGTTTTGATAAATGTGACATTTTTATTGTGAGGGTAACATTTGCGCCCTCATGTTGTATATGTCCAACCAGAATAAAAACTGCACATGTAATCCTGGATGGCACCAGCTTGTATAAATGTCCGCCACACTCCTCCTTTTTCGTCCTTCCGTTCTGTTCTGGGACATCTCCAGTATGTTAGAGGAAACTAGGATGAAATGAAGAAACTAGGTTACTGGGAAATGACACTGAATTCCACTTAAAGGAGAGGGCTATGGACGTGTTCAGGCTGATAGTAAAGAGGCCAAAATGAATGAACGCAAAATATATGCTAGTTTATGATATATTCCTATGGGAAGGTGATAGGACAATATGGCGGCTTACAGTGGCAACCTCAAAGGGGTGTTCTCCTCAAACATAACTCTTAATATGTTGCTGACCATGGTGAGACTAACAATTCCTTCCACACTTGTTATCATCTATTCAGATTCCTTCCCCCAGTTCTGAACTGCTGCTTTCTGCTGAAATCAGAAATATCTGTGTGTGAGCCTTTCTCTCCCCCCTCTGGCTGATGTAAACAAGTCCCTGGCAGGCTGTATCTACAACATTGTAGCTTCTTTGTAATTCTGGAAGGATTAATCAAGTGAGTTCATTAGCAACTTGACCTCAGATTAACCATCCCAGCATTACAAAAAAGCTACAATGTTGCAGATAAACCTGCCAGGGACTTGTTTACATCAGCCGTCTCAGAAGGGAAGGAGGGGGAGGAGGAGGAGAAAGAGGGAAAAGCTCATACACAGATTTTTGTGTCTTCAGCAGAAAGCATCAGCTCAGAACTGGGGGAAGGAGACTGAATAGATAATAACAAGTATGGAAAGAATTGTTAGTCTCATCATGGGCAGCAACATATCAAAAGTTATGTTTTAGTGGAATACCCCTTTAACTTCATAATTGTCGGCCACTATGTGCCCGATGTGTGGTGAATCCCTGCAGAACTGACCACCCCCAACAGGCTGGAGTGGAATCCATATTGGTGCCGCCCCGCTTTCCCACAGATAATATAGCACTAGCAGAGATTACTACATAAGTCTTTAAGCTGTGTTTCTAGTATTGCTTTACCTGCAATACCACACACAACCTATGGTCAAGTGTGGCGCTGTTTCTGTAAGGAAGCTGCCATTTCTGTAATCGGATACAGCCCCTAACTTCGAACTCTAGGACCTTTCAGTTATAACTTTCTTTCTTCCTTTACATTGATCTGTACTTCTGGAAAGCTTCTTGTTAAAAGGAGGAAGATTTGCACTTTCCATCTCAGCATTGACTTTCCATTCTCTCATTGAAAACTTTCCTGGATCCAGTGAAAGCGAATGGATATTCTGGTAATCGATAGATAACTTTCCAGTGCTGTCTGCCATGGCACAGCCTCGCTGATGTGACCTTCTTCGCTGCTCCATGCCGGGCTCCTGGGGGCTCTCCGATTACAGGAGAGCTGTGTGCACCACCCCCACCCGGCTCTTAATGTACAACACTATGTACCCCAGACTCATCAAATCCACAGATCTACAGTGTAATATAAGCCATAGTTGTGTGTAGCTCAATAGAACGCATTGAGTATCAGTAATGGCTTTCAGCTCCTTTAAGAAGTATCGTAGTTCATTCACAAATTGGGGCGCCATTTTTCAAAAGCTGAATAAGAAATAATAAATGGGGCCCTATGAAAACAGGGGATGCCAGGGATTCAGAAACTCTCTTAATACTACAATACATTATTAAGATAGCATGCCAACCCTACAGTTGTCACCAGTGTTGCTAACAAGCTGTACTAGAGCCCTCCATGGTCACTTAAAGGGCATGTCCATTGCCATTGTAATCAATGACTACACTGATTTATGAAAATAATAGACTACATGGTTACCACCTGGAGATGCCAGGGCCTTGGAGGCTTCCACATGGCTTACAGTAGCTCCTTTCCAGTTCTGTAAATATAGTATACTAAGTTTTCCATGGTCACTTCAAGGGCATGTCCATTTCCATTGGGATCAGTGGCCACAGAACAAATGGTCCACACTACTCTGGACGTAATAATCAGGAGGAGATGCCAGCACCTTGGAGGCTCCCATAAGTCTTGCCCCTTAGTCGGTTATCATGCCAGCTCAACAAGATGTACCTGTCTCATGTACATGTTTTATAAGGGGCTTACATAGTCACTTAAAGGGCATGTCCACTACCATTGGGATCAGTGGCTAGACAGCTTTGGGGATATAACAGACACTAATTAGAAAATATCACTGCTCTTGAGACTCCTATACTTCTTGGCACTCCTATACTTCTTGTCCCCATGCAAAACCAGAGCAGGCCGTTCTAAAGGCTTCCATGGTCACTTAAAGGGCATGTCCACTTTTTATGTATTTGCATTTATTAAAAAAAATTAGTGCATAAAATCTTCAAAGACACTTATAAGGTATTACAGGAGTAGAAAAGATGAGTAAAGAATGAAGAGATAGTAGAGGAACTGCATCAAAATGTATACAGTATATGTTCAAGTTTTGGCTGTAAACTCTGTAGACGAAGGGGAGATTCCCAATTAAGAATCGACCAGGAAGGACAATTCCCAGTTCTCTTCATCAAACAGCCCCTGATATCTCAGCTTGCTGGACTCCTGTGATTGTGATGTAGCTGGAGGGGTACGTCGGGGTTAATAGCCATCACTCCGGACTACTTGGGCTCGGAGGAGATGTTGGCCAGGATGTTAGGATCTCACTGATTGGGTTGGGAATGACACATATATCCTCAGCCTGATTGTGTCTGCTGGATCTCAGATCTGGGATGGTGTCCAGGTTTTGTTTTACGCTGGTATAATCTCCCCAGAGGAGCTGAGGTAGAAGCAGAATTGAGGTCAAGCAGGAGAGCTTGTTATTTTTAGGTAACAAGTTGTTTTTTAGTCTCCGGATCATATTCTCTATCTCTGATCATGGGGAAGAACGAGACTGGTGTAAACGCATCTCCACTCTCTGGGGATTGGTTGTGGAGGTCTGTGGACACCTACACTACACATGGAAGTGGCCATGCTTTGGGTTGGACCCACTATACCAATCATTCCCTCCAAATAAATTACTAATGATCTAAAAAAAAGGGGGCCACCTAAGAATGCCACTTATCCCTAATTTACTCATCATCCCTAGTAATCCCATCACCACGCTAGACCGCCAAAGATTCTCAGCCTTTTCAAACCAAGTATCCCCATGTGATGAGCTGTCCCGACCAAGAAACCCCAAAGAAGACGATTAATTATAAACATTGCCTTAATAAGGCAGAGATCACACTGCAGCTGTGGTGTCCCACTACAGGTGTTGCTATTAGTTACACCCTTCGTAAAAGCCTGTACTTATTGAACATGAGTGGTGATGAGTAGTGATAAAGTTTCACCACTTGATTTCGCTTTTTTAGGTATGTGTATTCAGATGCTGCAAGGCTAAAATATGGAAAGGGTTATTGTTTATTTGTGTGTCACATGGATCTATGAACCTATGGGAATCTTTTTTCTTCTTTCCTATCACCTTTCCCTTTTACTTCTTCTACTGCACTCTTCACCCACTCACAGCGCACTTTATATACGCGGTGAAAGCAAGTCACATGGGTAAAGGAAGTGCATGAGTCTTTTGTGTTGGACATTGTAGAGGAACTACGCAAGCCAGGTCCCCCCACTCTCAAGTGTCCAGTCTTAGTCAGGTTCCTTTGTGAGTAGGAAGCAAGTCAAGACACAGGTCACAGTTTCTTCTCAGCTTACTTCACTCAACACTATGCAGTGTTAAGCTCCTACAGGAGATCATCTCAACCCACATTGTGGACTAGGAGAGTCACAGTGCAGGACAGTCTCCACAAACAGCAATAAACTAGGAACTGATCAAGATAGAGCAAAGTTGCTAAGAGCCTAGAAACTCTATATTTTGCAGCACGGTTGTCAGCAGGAAATCCTCAGTATTCCGCTCATCCCAGGTAACAAGGTCTGGGGCTTGTGTCATCCTCATAGGACGGGTCACCCGACACTGGTGGGCATAAGGTGGTTTGAAGACCCAAAGGTCAAAACCCGGGCACAAGTATTCTCTTCTTCTACCTTATCCTCCAACATCTCGGCAGAGCACAGTACTACTTGGGTTGTGATTCTCACGACATCCTCCTCTCTGCTACTCTGATTCTTTGTGTCTCTCAACACACTACTCAGTCAGCACGACTGTACTCCTCACTGTATCACTATAACAGATCTGGTTGCGGTATTATCAAGTGTACTACTGAGTGTATTATCAAGTGCTTTCTCAAGAGAAACACACCCTGTCAAGGGAAAACTGTATTACCTGCTGCACACAAGTACTCTCCACGTCATGCCATAACATTACTGGGCCCAGCTGTATCACGGCCAACCACCCTAGAGCTGGCGTCACACCTCACCACCTAGAACGTGACCGGCTGTTCCTCCAACATAACACCTCAGGGGGTCACCACACAGCCATAGGAGCTGTATGAAGTCTCTGTCCCCAGTTGGTTCCCAGATCACATCCCCAATACCAATGTGACTGACCTATACGTCCCAGTAATAATGCTCAAATAATGTCATAGTCAGTAATACTTTCACCCATAGTCAGTAACTCCACCCATATTCAGTTATATCACCTTCAATCAGTAATAATGTCACCAATAGTCATTAGTGATGTCACCTATAGTCAGTAATACTCTCACCTATAGTCAGTAATACTCTCACCTATAGTCAGTAATACTGTCACCTATAGTCAGTAATAATGTCACCTATAGTCAGTAATAATGGCACCTATAGTCCGTAATAATGCAGTCAGGCGTTGCATAGTGGGCCCTGCAGTTCCCGACACAGCCAGTGGTGGCAGCAGAGGGGCCTTGTCACCCCTTATTGCTGCCACCCAGTGTGAAAATGTACATTTTAGATAATGAAGGTATATTACACAATTATATAACTTTATTAAAGAAATATAAATTTTTTATATATATATATATATATATATATATATATATAATTTACTGGAATACGCCTTCACACATACCGTATGGCTGCGTATTTATCGCACAAAACTCACATGAAACTCGCACAAAAGTAGCTGCGTTTTTTGTGGTTTTAAACTCTCTCCTGTGAAAATCAAAACTCGCATGTAAAAATCGCACCAAACACGCAGCGAGAATACATATACATTGACTTTATAGCAATCAGTATCACTGTGGATTTATGTGCGAGAATCTCACAGCGATAAATACGCAGCGATACGGTATGTGTGAAGGCACTCTTACCCATGTGTATGGGTACCTTTCTGGAGTATGCTGTTATTGAGCACTGAGTATTTATGTGCTAATAAGCCGACATAATTATCATAAAAAGCCATTATTAGAATGAATAGTAGGCATTAGCCTGCTTACTGATGGTTTCCATGCCCTTCATTAGGCTCTTGTCCCCCAGTTGGAGTATAAGAATAATAAGCACCTAGTTGTCCTGTATACAAATAATAATTAGTATAAATGGAGATGTGGTGACAGCAGTTATCCTGCTTGTTGATGGTTTCCATGCAGTAGGCAGGGATAGTCTGTAGTCTCTTGTCCCGTTGCTCCTTGGGTATGGATCAGGGCTTTGTGTTGCACATAGTACTGTGATGTGATAGAGCAGGGTTAATGCTGGGTATACTCCCTCTCCCCGTCCCACCGTTTATGGCGGTGACGGGCTCCTGTGGGTATTCTCTATGATTGAGGTTTCGCAGCCAGCTCATTAACAGCTGCATCCCATGAGCGTTCAGCAGAAGTGAAGGAGGGGCAGGACACCGGGGACACACAAGACATCTGATCTGAGGAGCTAGCCCAGCTTCAGTACCAGGGACAGCGGCACAGACACAGCACACTCATGTAAGTCACCTTGACTCCCATCAGCCTGTCAATCACCCTGATGGTGCCAACCTGAGCGGACATGGGCAAACATCACGGCTTTTCCAGGCATTTCCGGTGAGTTGATCATCAGAGGGGATTGGACGACTCTTGTAGGGTCTCAGACCCAATGTGGTAGGAGCGTCCCCTAAATTGTCATGGGAAATGCATCTGCGGATAACCGTGAGATAAAAGACAATATCGGATCGGATGGGAGGAGGAGGAGGGGTATGAAGTTTTAGAGATGTAGATAGAGTGATGTATGGGGTGATGGGAAATTCTGAGACCGAAAAATGTTACTTATTTTATAAAATTTCAAATGTAACTAAACCATTTGTTGTCTTATGTGTCTTGTATTTCATTCGTTCTATATCATCATCATCATCACCATCCTATATCATTATCATTTTATGTCATCATCATCCTATATCATCATCACCATCTTATATCATCACCATCCTGCATTATCATCATCATCATCTTATATCATCTTCCTATCATCACCATCCTATGTCATCGCCATCCTATATCATCATCATCATCTTATATCATCATCCTATGTCATCACCATCCTATATCATCATCATCTTATATCATCATCCTATGTCATCACCATCCTATATCATCATCATCTTATATCATCATCCTATGTCATCACCATCCTATATCACCATCATTCTATGTCATCATCACCATCTTATATCATCATCATCATCTTATATATTCTTCTTATCATCATCATCCTATGTCATCACCATCCTATGTCATCACCATCCTATGTCAACACATCCTATATCATCATCATCATCATTATCATCATTCTATGACATCATCCATATCCTATGTCATCACCATCCTATATCATCATCATCTTATATCATGATCCTATGTCATCACCATCCTATGTCATCACCATCCTATATCATCATCATCATCTTATATCATCATCCTATGTCATCACCATCCTATATCACCATCATTCTATGTCATCATCACCATCTTATATCATCATCATCATCTTATATATTCTTCTTATCATCATCATCCTATGTCATCACCATCCTATGTCATCACCATCCTATGTCAACACATCCTATATCATCATCATCATCATTATCATCATTCTATGACATCATCCATATCCTATGTCATCACCATCCTATATCATCATCATCTTATATCATGATCCTATGTCATCACCATCCTATGTCATCACCATCCTATATCATCATCATCATCTTATATCATCATCCTATGTCATCACCATCCTATATCACCATCATTCTATGTCATCATCACCATCTTATATCATCATCATCATCTTATATATTCTTCTTATCATCATCATCCTATGTCATCACCATCCTATGTCACCACCATCCTATGTCAACACATCCTATATCATCATCATCATCATTATCATCATTCTATGACATCATCCACATCCTATGTCATCACCATCCTATATCATCATCATCCTATATCATCATCATCATTCTATGACATCATCCGCATCCTATGTCATCACCATCCTATATCATCATCATCCTATATCATCATCATCTTATATCATCATCCTATGTCATCACCATCCTATATCACCATCATTCTATGTCATCATCACCATCTTATATCATCATCATCATCTTATATATTCTTCTTATCATCATCATCCTATGTCATCACCATCCTATGTCACCACCATCCTATGTCACCACCATCCTATGTCAACACATCCTATATCATCATCATCATCATCATTATCATCATTCTATGACATCATCCACATCCTATGTCATCACCATCCTATATCATCATCATCCTATATCATCATCATCATTCTATGACATCAACCACATCCTATGTCATCACCATCCTATATCATCATCATCCTATATCATCATCATCATCATTCTATGACATCAACCACATCCTATGTCATCACCATCCTATATCATCATCATCCTATATCATCATCATCATTCTATGACATCATTCGCATCCTATGTCATCACCATCCTATATCATCATCATCCTATATCATCATCATCATTCTATGACATAATCCACATCCTATGCCATCATCATTCTATTTGTGCATTTATGCAAGTCCCAGATAACTGGAACTGACAGCTTATACTGTCAGAATATACTGTGGAATATACTCAAGCATATACTAAACTCATAATCACACTTGTTCCAATATTCACACTCTTAAGTGCACTCACAGTTATACTTACTCATACATTGACAATGACATTGTATTAATAGTTATACTCACGCATAATCACTGTTATACTCACACAAACACTCACAATTACAGTTGTATTAATATTCGTACTCAGAAGCATGTTTGGTGTTATTCTTACTCATACACTCACAGTCACACTTGAGCACTCATAGGCATATTCACCGTTACACTTCTGCACACACAATTACACTCATATTATTACTGATAAGTGTACTTGCTGTTATACTCATACTATACTCATACACTCACACTTATATTGAAACTCATCAGCATACTCACCGTTATACTCACTCATACACTCACACTTATATTCATACTCTTTAGCATGCTCACTGTTATACTCACTCATACACTCACACTTGTATTCATACTCTTTAGCATGCTCACTGTTATACTCACTCACTTGTACTTACAGTCATACAGTACACTCACACATATTCACACTGATATTCTAGCTCCCACTCATACTTTGATAAGTATACAGTCATCCATTAATAACCACTCCGACCCTCACGCTTACTCACATTTGCACTTGTGCTCACACTCTGGTAGTGACTTCTTTCTCATTCCCCCTACTATAAACTTTCCTATGTACCAACATTAACCCTTTCTCACCCTGGTGTCTTCCGCCCAAACTTCTTGGCAGACCTTGGGTGACAATAAGCAGCAATAGGGGTTGTCACCTATCTTGTTACTGACTCTGAACAGCCCTCTCTGCTGTCTTCCCTGTGTGTCAGTCTGCACTGTAGTTCTCACGTTTCATTCATTGAACAGGGAGATCAGGCTGAGCACAGTCAGGAGAGTATTCCATAGAGTAGCTCGGTGCATGTACGTTACCAGTTGTGCTGTGTTTCCTTCTCGTCTTTCGCTGCTGATCCTTCAGTCTTGATGCTCTTGGCATTTACACTTACAAGTTCTTACAGTATAATCCGCTCCTAAATGAACGCCATGTGATGGATGTAATGTCAGCTCTACATCCGCTTTACGGGAGAAGCCATTCATTCATTTATCCTGCCAGCTCTTGTAGCATTTGCTTGGCTTGCATAAAATAATGAAGCTTGGGTTAATATATTTACAATATGGCACTGGGACGCAATCACTTGATATATATATATATATATATATATATATATATATACCATATGACACTATTGTCTTTTTATTGTGCTTGAATTCAGGGGCAAATGAAGGTGCAGTATAGCCCCCCCCCCCCCCCAGACTATCATGAATCTGAATAACTTTGAGCTTGTTCACTCTTAAAGGGCAACTGTCAGCAGGAAAATAGGGGTGTAAGTAATCCTATGGCTATAAAGGGCTAGTCATCATGATTCCGGGCATACCTTTTATATTTTAATAGTCTACTCCATCAGAAAGATATAAGCCTTTTTGTTAATATGCAAATGAGCCTCACATGCTTAAGGGGCGTTCCCCTGCATGGAAAGGGCTGATATCTTGCTAATGAAGAGGACTATTGAAATTAAAAAAAAGATGTGCCTAAAATTGTGATGACTAGCCGTATCTAGCCACAAGCTTACTTATACCTTTGTTTTCTTGCTGACAGATCCCCTTTAAAGGAGAAGTCTAAGATCGGAATTTTTTTTGTAAACCGCTGGGGAGGAGGTGGCTGAACATAACAGGCACTTACCTCACTGGCTCCAGCGAAGGGGTCCGCTGCTCTCCGCTCAAGTTCCCACTTCCCGGTCTAAGTGAGGACCCGGGACGTGATGTGTCAGGCCCGCTCAGCCAGTTGGTGGCCAAGTTGGGACCCTGCTACAGCCGCTGACTGGCTGAGCAAGCCTAAAATGTCATGTCCCAGTCCCCACTGAGAGACTGGCAACAGGAGCAGAGGACAGTGGACCTCAGCGAGGAAGGTCCCCTTTGTTATGTTCAGCCACCTCTTCCGTACCTGTTTTAAAAAAAATGTCCGACCCTGGACTTCTCCTTTAATTTCTAGAGTGCTCCATGACTTTCCATATTATTTGAGTATTGCCTCTAGAATTATTGCTTCTAGGGTAGAATACAGTGTCAGATGAGGCATCATATGATGGTTCATGTGCCACCATACTAGATCCTTGGCCCATTGATATTCTTTTGTCATATATCTTATAAGTAGGGGCCAAATATAATATTGTATTAGCCTAACCCTAAGTGTGCCGAGTCCTAACATGAGTTCAGCATCTGATAGCTTTAGTCTTGCATTCTAAACCACAGGGTGACTAGGTCATCATAGAGTTGCTGGACACCATCATAATCCTAACTACTCATAAACTTTTTCCGCCTCGTGGTTTACTAACATGGCAGCACCCATGGAGATCGCATCTCCCTGCAGGTTCTCACCACCCATTGAAGTAGGGATCAGACGAACCCTTCCATTTCGGGCTCCCATCGCTCTCCATGGTAGGTATGCCCTTGTTGGTAAGTGACTCCATTTAGCTAAAGCAGTCCTTACGCCCAATGGAAATATGCGTCCAATTACCGAGCATCCAGCTAAAGACATGTAAAGCGATCTGTCAATTAGCGCTGAATATTGAAGCGTTTAACGAGGACTTAATGATCAGCAGAGGACGTCAAGTGTTCCCAGGGACGGTCATGTGATCAGCCTTGTGCCCTGATGAGATTAGTACCAGGGTAAGGAGCGAATGATTAAGTTATCAAGCTCTGGCCGCTTCCTGTTTCGTTCCGTAAAGCAGATTTAAGGGTTGTGTTAAATGACAACATGTCGAAAACAAATCACAAGACACGGCACGCTTTGTACTTTGTGTGAACCCTGCAGTATGTGCGAAATGGAGAGACACAGACGGGAGAATCTTTATCCTTTGATCTGGAAATACCAAGGTGGCAGACGCAGGAGATGCTGCCCGGGCTGAGTGATGGCGTGTGCATGCTTGCTAGCTGGCTTTTATCTCGCTGCTGGGATAATTATATGATGAGACTCGCTCTGCCAAATCTTCTGAGAGTTCCTTCTGCTCCCTGAAGAAATGTCAGCCCTGCTGGGAGAGGGGAAGAAAGGAAGATGAGAAAGAAATTAAATGTTTGGGAAATAAAGGATGGAACAGGGACAATGACAGGAAGAGTTGTCATTGTGTCCTACTGAGACGGAGGTGAAACATGTTCTCAGACTTAGTCACTCATTCCGTCTCCGGCGTCATGGATCAGAAGAATGTAGAAGGAATGGTGGGGGGTTTGGAAGTGGGAGAAGGGGGTAAGTCATGTGACCAGCTCTGGTGGGATGCTGTGGTAAATTGATTCGGTGAAAGTGGTCAACAAGAAGGGACGCAAGGGAAGAGAGATTGATTTCTTGGGCACTGGTCCATTGGGTAGATATCCATGATAGGTTGGATGAATGCTGGGGTCAAAATGATCTCTTGGTTGAATTCAGGCGTGAAGGCAATGGTTGGTTAATAGAAAAGGGAGTGGTTGGATTGTTATGGGTAAGAGCAGTGGTAGATTGGCTACCAGTAGATCGAATAGGGGGGGAGTGGCTATGACCGAATGTTATGATGGTGGTAGACTGGATTATAACTCGGTAGATCTGGTCACCTGGGTGGAAGTGGCATGAGGAAAGTGGTAAAATGGTGAAAGAGGGAAATGTTGTAATACTTTTATGGATAAGGCAAAGGTTAGACCAACTAGCGGGATGATGAAAGACTACTTTGCTTGTGGACTTTATGAAATTGGCGTGAGGGAAGAAGTTAATGTGTTTTAAGAGGAGGAAGGAAATGGTGCATTGGATGGGAAAAGGGAATAATGGTTTGCAGGCTGCTCGGCCTATCACTGGCCAGCATGGAACCACGGCGGGCAGTGATTGGCTGAGCAGCCTGTCACTTCAGAGATTGTCTCTAAAGTTGTACCGGTGGCTGTGGAGAAGCCTGCCAGACACTGGTTTACGATGGTTATAAGACTGGTTAATAGACTTAATAGACTTGATGGAACTGGATGCTTGGGTGGAAGTGGCATGAGGGACATGGTAGAATGGTTGAATATAATGTCTGCGGTGGATGCAGTAGTACTGTATATTGATGTGGGTGATGGATGTGTTGACGAATCCACTCCTTAACATATGTATTCCTATCTATCCTTATTCCAGAATATTCATCCCCAGGAAACATCGGCAACGCTTTGACCATGTGGTGTCCCAGAGTCTAATCAGCAAGATCTGCCGATCCAGGAGTGAGCGGAGTAATCGTCTGAGGAGGAGTCGCAGCGAAGACCACCATGAAAGGTTGCTGGTGTCTACCAGGGCAGCTCCTATGCCACACTGCCAGGATGATGTGGGCAGGGGATTGAAGAAGAGCAGTTCTCTTGTGGCTGGCAGTGTGGGCACCGGGAAGCCACACAGGTAACTGTAATACCGGGGTGTGTACACTCATGCCACCACGGATTTCATTGTCCAAGGGCATCTGTAATAAACTTTGTAAATGGTCTTGATTATAAGAAGTCTACCGCTTTGTGCATACAGCTCCTATACAGACATATATCTCTAGGGTTATAGACTAAACTCTCATTCAGGGCTGTGGAGTTGGAACTAGTTTTGGCTGGGTCGGAGTCAGAGTTGGAGTCGGAAAAAATGTTCCGACTCCAGCTTTAAAAAAAAATCTTAGAACAATTTAAAATTGAGTTTTGATATGAATTTTATAGGTACAGGTATCTGGCATTGTTAGAAGTGTTTCTGTATGTATGGTGAATATTTAGTAAGAAACATAGAAAACAGTCAGCAGGAAAAGATCACCTGCTCCATCTTGTCTAGTTGTGAGTAGTTCAGGACATGGAGGCTGGAGACTGGCTGCATCCACTGCACACACAGGAGAAGCTGCTTTATATCTTTCCTCATTCCCTCAGTCACCCCAGGATCATGTAGAACATTAGGGAGAAGCTGCTGAGCCAGTGTGATAAATAACTCCCCTGGTATATGACTGGCCATTTATGAAGGAGCAGGAGTCGGAGTCGGTCCTGATAAAATTCAAGAGTCAAAGCTGCAGACTCCACAGCCCTGCTCTCATTTATATGTTTGTTCACTGCTTCCCCCCGTAAGAGGTGGCAAAAAATTATGTTTGTAGTCTGAAACCATAGAGACACATTGGTCTGCATAGGAGCTGTGTACACATGACAGTAGGAGATTTTTCATTCCTCTTATTGTCTCCTAATATTTCCGCAGGACGGTACGGGTGTGTAAGGGAAGTAGCAGTTTTGGGTTCACATTACGGGGTAATGCTCCAGTATGGATAGAGTCCATTCTCCCAGGTACAGTACTTTACTATCATTATATCTTGTGCAGTGTTATATGGGGTTTATAGGACTATACTGTGTGTGTGTATATATATATATATATATATATATATATATATATATATATATATATATATATATATCTTTTCTGTGGGTGTATCCACATCCTTGTTATTTGTGCGCTGTGTGCACTTGTCATCTGCAGTTTATTGTTGAGCAGAACCCCTCAGCTAATATGGAGTGCCCCCTCCTCTATAGGTTATATAAAGTATACAGCTGTGTAGTGGGCCTCTGTTAGTGTCAGAATATGATGACGTATCTCTTTCAGGCAGCCCTGCAGAGGTGGCCGGACTCCAGCCTGGAGACAGAATCTTATTCTTGAATGGCTTGGACATGAGGTAAGGAGCTTGGCTTTACCATAGTTGTACAATGATGGTGGATATTGGTCTTCTTCTAATGACATGCTATTGAATGGGCTCAATGACAAAGAAGGAATTAGGAATGAGCCTCTATTTCAGGAATAGGAAACCTCCGGTCCTCCAGCTGTTGCAAAACTACAACTCCCATCATGCCGGGACAGCCAAAGCCAAAGGCTGGAGGGCCAAAGGTTCCCCATCCCTGCTGTATGTGATGCCTATGGAAAAATAGCATAAAGAGGTATCCTAGCCATAAATAGTAGATAGAGAACATGACGATTATGTCAGGAGAGAAAGGTCAGTTGGGGTTCCATTTTCCAATGCTTTTGTTCTCATTGAGATAAGCCACCTATATATTGCAGCCTGTCTACCACATGAATACATGAATGCTCAGATGAGCTGAACATTCACCCCTGCTGCCACCAATGGCTGCTCAAGCCCTGGTCCTAGGACTGGTATATATCACTGGTGCTGCTGCATGCAGATACTGAGTCTCCCCTGACGTCTATATATTACATGTTAGCATTAGAATAGACATTACACTTGGAGAAGCTGTCTGTGTAATAGTAACAGTGAGTCCTGGAGCATTCATAGCCCATAGGTGTTGTCTTAGGGCAGGATCCAATACGTTAATGGAATACATTGACTGCTATATTACCCTATGCACCACTGTGTTTTTGGCTGCTCCATACTGGCCTGGAGTAAGTGTAACTATAATTTCCGGGGACTTTCTTGGATGCCCTGTCCTCTGTATGTACTATATCTGGCCATTCTGTTACAAGTTTATGGCCTAGTTACCCCCCCCCCCCCCCCCTGCAAACTCCACCTTTGTGTCTGCTTTCCCTGTGCTCAGCTACAATGAGGATGCAGACTAGCCTATGTGCTGCCTCCTATGGACTATATAATCACTAAAAACAACATAATTCCACTTCATAATTCCAGCGTTTTCTGTGGCCACAAAGTCTACGCATCGCACAAGCTATTTGTCTCCTCTTCCTGCTCACTCATCCCCCTCGGCCCCTCCCCTCTCCCTAGACTATGATAGTAAGTGGAAACCTGTCTTCACTCTGCTTCTCTGTGATGTAGACAGCTTTTTATTAATAATGAACAGAAAACAGATTTTCGTATATTCGTTTGTACTATTGATTGTTTAAATGACACTTACACTTTAAGCAGTGCCAGCTGTTTTCTCTTATAAGTATTAGTCTTAGGATAAAGCTGTATGATTATACCCCACACTGTTATGACCTAAATAATCCTCCATATGTTCCTCTTCTCTGCATAGTACTTGTACAGTTTCTCCTATTATAAGTGCTGAAATAAATTTTTTTCAACCATCATCATCCATTTTGGAGAATGTGGAGAACGCACTATTGTGATTTGGTGACAGATGCCACATACGTTAGATAAATGGAGTAATCCTTCTCCCCCTCACTTACCTCATCCTATTAATTGACATCTGTAACCGTTTCTATGTTAGTCTCATAGGCTTCTGTTTTGACTCTTAGGAATTGCTGCCATGAGAAGGTGGTCTGCATGCTACAGGGCAGTGGTGCCATGCCAACATTGGTGGTGGAGGAGGGCAGCGTGTCATACTGTGCAGGTGAGCCCTACAGTCGCTCATGGGATCGGCAATCCAGAATAATATTAATATACAATTCAATGTATATGGGGAAAGGAAATGTATGTGTTACTGTGAGGACAGTTTGAAGAATCTCAACTTTAAAAAGCCCCTACATGTTAGGAAGATATCCATACCATAAGGGTCACCATACCATAAGCTGATCACTAAGTGCCCTATTTACAACAAGCATCTGTAATCTGAGGGAAATCTATCAGTATAGTAAGCATTCATTTTCCCTTCCGCTCCATTGTGTGAACTGACATGTCTGTGCGGCTGCTATTCAATGAATAGCAGCCACACAAAACTGACATATCAGTTTTTCGTGTGGCCGCTTGGAATCCCTTCCGGAGCATATACTATGTGTATACACTCCGGCCAGGATTCCATTTATTCAAATACAACATATCTTTTGCATGAATCAAATTGCAACAACGACCGTGATTTATGCAAAAGATACGTTGTGTGAACATAGCCTAACACAGTGTACATTCACATCAATGGCCTTTCTGTGCAAAGCAGGACAGCACAGGTCCTCCAGAAAGGGAGACTCTCTTTGTAACAACTCTACACTCTGTGAGGATTATGAACACAGGAAACCCCCTCCATTAAAATCAGAATTCACTTATAGGTGATTTGAAAGCTCTCTTAAAGGGGAAGAGTACTTCCTTAAGGGGTA
This sequence comes from Dendropsophus ebraccatus, assembly GCF_027789765.1. NCBI lineage: Eukaryota > Metazoa > Chordata > Amphibia > Anura > Hylidae > Dendropsophus > Dendropsophus ebraccatus. The sequence goes on along the minus strand of NC_091462.1, from coordinate 99,022,626 downwards.
CCTGTCATTACAAAAAAACCTTTGACTTCTTACAGTCACATGGTGCACTAATGTAATTTGGGGTACAGTTTTCCTTAACATGATTTTTAGAAACCCCAGAAGTTGGACCCCCAGAAAACACCTTTTTTCCTTATCCAGTGAATAGGGTGTAACTTTTGGAGATGGTAATACCCCATAAAACCTTAGGCAACATTCTCTGTTGGAGGGGGTTTCATCTTTCACTCCAACAATACCTGTAGACATGCCAATGGGTCTGGATGACAGCCAGGGGCCTAATGATGGCCGCCAGGTCTGGCTCCTCTACATGCTTACATATCACTTTAAATTTTAAATGACTTCTTCCATGCACTTTATGGTGCTATTAAGAACTACAACCCTCAAAGCTCAAAATAACTGTGTCCTTAAGGAACCAAAGGGAATCACCTTAAAAAAATGATCTAATAGCCATTCTGATGACAGGCTGCTCATTCTGTCAGATGTTATCCCTAATCATAGACTGTGCACTGCCATCTTGTGTCCAATACCTGTTAAAGCAGGGTCATGAATTTATAGCGTATTATTTATCTTCTCTTGATTAAATTTCCATTGAATAAATTATTTTTCATTGTTTTTTGTCCCTTGCATTACAGACACAGATTCTGATACTACTCTCCCAACATCTGCTCTCACCTCCCTCCAGTGGGTAGCAGAAATTCTCCCCTCCAACATTCGTATCCAAGGACGGAGTTTTAGTCAACAGCTGGAACATCTGCTCACTCCCACAGAGCGCTACACAGTGTGCAAAGCTCTAGAAAGCTTCTTTCAGCACAGGTAGTGTCATTTGCTGGAAAAAAAATTGTACAATGTAACCAATGTAATACTGCTCCCTATGAATAAGAATATAACTACTATAATACTGCTCCTATATATGAGACTATAACTACTTTGATACTGCTCCTATATACAAGAAAATAACTACTATAATACTGCCCCTATATACAAGAATATAACTACTATAATACTGCTCCCTATATACAAGAATATAACTACTATAATACTGCTCCCTATATACAAGAATATAACTACTATAATACTGCTCCTATATACAAGAATATAACTGCTATAATACTGCTCTTATATACAGGAATATAACTACTATAATACTGCTCCTATATACAAGAATATAACTACTATAATACTGTTCCGATATACAAGAATATAACTACTATAATACTGCTCCTATATACAAGAATATAACTACTATAATACTGCTCCTATATACAAGAATATAACTACTATAATACTGCTCCCTATATACAAGAATATAACTACTATAATACTGCTCCTATATACAAGAATATAACTGCTATAATACTGCTCTTATACACAGCAATATAACTACTATAATACTGCTCCTATATACAAGAATATAACTACTATAATACTGCTCCTATATACAAGAATATACCTACTATAATACTGCTCCTATATACAAGAATATAACTACTATAATACTGCCTCCTATACACAAGAATATAACTACTATAATACTGCTCCTATATACAAGAATATAACTGCTATAATACTGCTCTTATACACAGCAATATAACTACTATAATACTGTCCCCTATATACAAGAATATAACTACTATAATACTGTCCCCTATATACAAGAATATAACTACTATAATACTGCTCCTATATACAAGAATATAACTACTATAATACTGCCTCCTATACACAAGAATATAACTACTATAATACTGCTCCTATATACAAGAATATAACTGCTATAATACTGCTCTTATATACAGGAATATAACTATTATAATACTGTCCCCTATATACAAGAATATAACTACTATAATACAGCTCCCTATATACAAGAATATAACTACTATAATACTGCTCCTATATACAAGAATATAACTACTATAATACTGCTCCTATATACAAGAATATAACTACTATAATACTGTTCCCTATATACAAGAATATAACTACTATAATACTGCTCCTATATACAAGAATATAACTACTATAATACTGCTCCTATATACAAGAATATAACTACTATAATGCTGCCCATCAGAATAAAATAGCTAAGTGTTGGCTGTATCAATTTGAACATTATTATAGACTTGTCACTATGGATTTACATCATAGAAGCCACAGACTTGAAATAAATAAATGTCATTATATCCCCCAGTGGAGCCATGTGTATGTATATATCTGAGGAGTTGTCATGTATAGGGTAGCCTCCTGCCGTCCTTCTCACATTGTCTGACTGACACATGATAAGGTTACACAGTCACCGGGGGACACGTCCTGACAGCTGCTCCATCTGTGACCTCCTGTCTCCTCTTCTTTGTATCCTCAGGAACATTGACACTCTCATAGTGGATATATATCCGGTCCTGGACACTCCGGCCAAACAGATCATCTGGCAATTCATCTTCCAGTTGATGACATATGAGGAACAGGAACACTGCCAGCACAAGATCGCTCGGTTTCTGGGGTACAAGGCAGGTCAGAGAGTTCTGTAACCGAGCGCTCATCTTCTCATGTCCATCACCTATCATCTCATAGGTGTGGGGGGGCACCTACAAAGTAATCGCATGACCATATCACCATGGACTGTTGTGTCATGTCTAACCACATACACATTTATAATGCTCTTCGCTCAGAGAATTGACATGTCAGTTTTTTGAGCGGAAGCGCGCGAGCCATCACATAGACACATTGGGGGAGATTTATCAAACATGGTGTAAAGTGAAACTGGCTCAGTTGCCCCTAGCAACCAATCAGATTCCACCTTTCATTTTCCAAAGAGTCTGTGAGGAATGAAAGGTGGAATCTGATTGGTTGCTAGGGGCGACTGAGCCAGTTTCACTTTACACCATGTTTGATGAATCTCCCCCATTGTTTCTGCTGATTTTGCTCAGTGTGAACATACCCTTAGACCTAAAGAGAAAAATGTATACTTTCCACCCTCACATCCCCTTCCAGATGCGATCATATACTTGCTGGTGTTACGATCCTGTCTGACAGGCCCTGATAGTAGTTCTGCTACGTAGAATGGAGGAGACAATGCCTTCTAGAATACATATATTGTGGCAGACCCTACAATTAATTCAGACCCCTAAAATTAATGAGACACCAGACCCAGAGCACTAAATCTTAAAGGGGTTATCTAGTGAAAATCTTTTTCTTTCAAACCGACTGGTGTCAGAAAGTTATATAGATTTGTAATTTACTTCTATTTAAAAATCTCAAGTGTTCCAGTACTTATCAGCTGCGGTATGTTCTGCAGGAAATCTTGTTTTCTTTGCAGTCTAAAACAGTGTTCTCTGCTGCCACCTCTGTCCATGTCAGGAACTGTCCAGAGCAGGAGAGGTTTTCTATGGGGATTTGCTACTGCTCTGCACAGTTCCTGTCTCGGACAGAGGTGACAGCAGAGAGCACTGTGTCAAAGTGAAAAAAACAGCATACAGCAGCTGATAAGTATGGGAAGACTTGAGATTTTTAGAAAGAAGTAAATTACAAATCTTTATAACTTTCTGACACCAGTTGATTTGAAAGAAAAAGATTTTCGCTGAATAACCCCTTAAATCAGACCCTAGACCAGACCCCTAAAATTATTCAAACCCTAAAAATTTATTCAGACCCTAAATGAGATATAATAATATTACTCAGCCCCCAGACAAAAGTAGAAAAAATGTATACTTGCCGTGTTCAGGCCTGCTTCCAGCCAGGCGCCAGCACATACAATATCTTGATCATGGTTGGTGTCAGAACCATGTGTGCCAGGCCCTAATAGTAGTGTTGTTAGATGCATCGGAGGAGAGGCTGCCCTCCTACAATAGATCTATGATGGCAGGTCCACATGGTCCAGACATTGGGCCATGACATGTGCTGTTGTCACCACTAGGGGTGCACTACAGCTAAATAAATAATAAATAATAATTATTACCGTTATTATTTTAGGTGAATTTTTTTTTTTTTTTTAGGATTTTTTTTTAGATATTTTTATATATTGGGTTCTGGCTATACTCTATACAGTCATCCAGAAAAATGCTTGAACATGTCGGACACAGATTTATGAGATTAATAGCTCAGCGTGCTTGGGCTGTCCCCTTTATCATTAGAATTACAACATCTGTTCCCCTGGCTCCCATTTTCTCCATCGTCCGCTCCTGCCGTCGCCATAACAACCAGACATCATCTGCCGAGATTTCTTCCCTTAAATCCCGTTATGTGGAGAGGCTGGGTCACATGACTGCGCCGTATCATTCTAAGTTTGCACTTTGTGTAATGCGGTTAATGCGGGGCGATGACATGACAGGGCTCCTCTGGTGATTACTTATATGCATTATAGGGATATGGAGGAGATCTAGAAATTAAGCTCTTAATTCTCTTATCTGCTCTAGGAAAAACCCTGTTCAGCATGGTATTATAACCCCTAACATTCACGCTTTAGTCATTGCTGCCAAATAGGCCAAATCTCTGCGGCAACCGTCCCCCTCAATGTCATTGGGAGTCATAGCTTGTAATAAGCCCTGGGACCGGATAAAACTAAGGATGGCAGCTACATTACTAGCTAGGCTGAAATATTATCTTTTGCTTATTCCCATGTAGCTGCCATGGATGCCGATATTGGGGTCCCACATCGAGGGTCTGTCCATGGACAGGCAATGTACCAGGGGAGCATACGAGCACCAGCTGTAGACGAAGGGAAGACGGGTGACTATAATTCATGTATAAATACTTTATATATAATATAGCACCAAAATGTAATACTTATACCCCAAAATATTCATCATGTCCTGACTAGATTATGTGTCCTGTACTATACTGTGTATTATACCAGGATACAAGATACTAGGATTCCCAGAGCATCTTCGTGGCTTTATAGTTTGCTTGACTTTTTCCGAAGATGGAAGATTTTTTTTGATTGAGCTAGATTTTATTAAAAGATCAGGCTTCCCTTAAAGTGGACCTGTAAAAAGGGTGTAAATAGGCTCATGGCTAGATAGGTCTAGGTATCACGATTCCAGCCATACCTTTCTTATCTCCATAGTCCTTTCCAGTGCAGAGATATAAGCCTTTTTGTTAATATGCAAATTAAGCTTAAGTGTCCAGAGGGCGTCCCCCAGCTTGGCAAGAGCCCAGTTATGCACAGCCCATGTCCTTCTTTAGTAGTGTTAGTCCAGCACAGTTAATGGATACAGTGGGCTCATGGAGCAGTGATAAAGTAATGCTGGACTTACCTCTTTTTGAGGGGCTGGACTTACCGGGACTCTTGCCACGCTAGGGAAAGCCCCCTGGACACTTGAGCCTAATTTGCATATTAACAAAAAAAACTTATATCTCTGCACTGGAAAGGACTATGGAGATAAAAAAGGTATGCCCAGAATCATGATGCCTAGGACTATCTAGCCATGGGATTATTTACATCCTTGATTTCCTGCTGACAGGTCCACCTTAATACCCTATTTGTTCTTATTTCTGTTGAAATATTCTATAATATATGGCCCAGAACACAGCAGGTAGAGATGTAGCAGAGCTGAGTTTGTCAGTGCAGCATGTCGGAGATTATTTGGCATAGTAATTTCTTACAGAATTCAGTATCACCCTACTGAGAATCATGGTTTTAAAACAAGAAAAAATAGTATTGAGCTCTGCTACATGTGTATACTATGTGCAAATGACACCATAAATTATATACTGTATGGGATGCAGTTTGTTGCAGTAGAAACCTCCCCAGTGTAGATAAGCTCCACCACCTCCTTTATCCTGAAATAAAGAGTGCCAAGAGGGGTGGAATCCTAGAATTTGTAAAAAAAAAAAAATAATCTTGCTTACTCACAACTGTATGTTTTGTTTTTTTACTGTCACTTTAAGAGAGGAATGATCATATTATTCACACTACTATTAAACTAACCCTGCACACCTACCTAATGGAGTGGATCTTAAAGGGGTATGTTTCTCTTGCAGTCTCTCAGTGTGACCCAATGGAAGTGGCTCCTCGTCTGACATCAGGAGAGAGACAAGCAGGAGATGGGACATCGCTACCCGAAACACCCAACCCTAAAATGGTCTGCACTGCTTATGTGACTGTGATTTTTCACAAGTGCAAATCAGAAAGTTATACAGATTTAATTTAAAAAATCACAAGTCTTCCAGTACTTATCAGCTGCTGTATGTCCTTCAAGAAGTAGTGTATTCTTTCCAGGGTGACACAGTGCTCTCTGCTGCCACCCTTGTCCATGTCAGGAACTGTCCAGAGCAGGAAATGTTTTCTGTGAGAATTTGCTGCTGCTCTGGACAGTTCCTGACATGGACAGAGGTGGCAGCAGAGAGCACTGTGTCACACTGGAAAGAATACACCACTTCCTGCAGGACATACAGCAGCTGATAAATACTTGAAGACTTGAGATTTTTCAATAGAAGTAATTTACAAATCTATATGACTTCCTGACATTAGTAGATTTAAAAAACATATTTTTTTTGTTACTTATCTGGTTCATTATAGACATAGATTGGGATCCTAACTGTAGGATTTTCAGTGCAAAGACTTTACACAATGTCATCAGAATCTCTCAGTAGTGCAGCCTCAGGCTCTGGGCCTGTCATTTCAAGCCAGAATCTTATTGTACATTAATGGGATTTAATATTGGCTCTCCAAAGAAAACGCATACATTTACCTTGTTCTCTCATGAATCATTAAAGGGGTATTTCCTGGAATTTCGGAATTAGGGAATGGATGGGGGGGGGGGGGGGGGGGGGTTTGGGGGTTTGATCAGAATCTTTGTCTTTCAGAGTGTAGGGTATTTACAAAGAGCTGGATTTTGCCACTCCCTTCTTTAAAGGATGTATTCCTATAGAATCTGTCACTATCTATGCTGATGGGACGGTGTCAGGCAACCAGAGGCGGGCGATGCCCAGTTGTCAGGGTATTCATATATTTCCTGGAGGATTGACAGAAGAACAGAGCACAAAGTTTTAAAGTGTCACTGTCATTTACATGTTTTTTTTTTTTTGCAGAAATCAATAGTACAGGCGATTTTAAGAAACATTGTAATGGGGTTTATTAGCCGAAAAAAATGCATTTTTATCATGTAAAAGCAGTTTGAATCTCTCCCCCCTGTCTTCATGATTGTCTATAGAGAGGGGAGGGGTTGAGGGAGATGAGGCACCAAAACAGGACAACAAAGAGTTAATTTACAGCTACATCTACGGGGTATCTCCTCTGAAGTCAGCACTGACCGCTCTGACCTCTGAATACAGGCTTCCACACAGGTCCTGCTGTGTAATCCTTTGTTCTCTGCTCTCTGCTGGCGACTAATCTCACTCTTTCCTTCACCCCTCTCCATAGGTTACACAGGGCCCGACTGATGTAAAAGAGTCGAGATTTCCTGATAATGAGAAGTGAATGAGAGGGGGGGGGGGGACTGGGGAAAGGCTTTTTGAAAGCAGATAATGGCATTTTTGCCTAATAAACCTAAATACAAAGTTTCTTAAAATCGCCTGGACTATTGATTTCTGAAAAAAAAAACGAAACAACAGTGACACTTTAAGATTAAAAAATTCTGGAATTGTCCTTTTCTGGAGACTGTGCATTCATATACCATTCATGGTTGTATAGACTTGGTATAATAATCCTATTTTTCCCTCTATACCTGTAGATGTCGGCGGTTTATGCTGAGTTGGAGAATCGCTTTATTAATAATATGCCGGGTAAACTGAGCAGCCTGAGATCCCGGGGATCATGTAACCTCTACCATACCACAGGTACCCGTACTGTAACCCTCGGGCCACTTTCTACATTTATCCTATCTCATATAATGGACCATCTTCTATTTGTATTTAGGGGAGCGTAAGCTGGCACACAGTAATCACTGGCAGAATTCAGTCCCGCCCTCTGACCCCTGCCCTCCCCGGCCACCCAGTGCCCCATCGCCCAGCAGCTCCGAGTCCAATCCGTACGTAAGTCTGGATGGAAGTTTACCACCATCACCAACTCACAGAAAAATGTTTACCTTCTCACGACCAAGCCGATCTCGGGACACTGACCGATTTTTGGATGTGCTTAGCCGGCAATTGGGGCAGAATTTGGCAATCACCGATCAGTTTCTTACCCCTGAGAATGACTACGAAGAGGTAAGGGATGCAAACACCTATAGTGACCCTAGATGGACTAGATGTGTAATACTTCATTTTCCCTGTAGGGGAGCTGCAAAGGAATTGCAGATTACAGCTGATCATTGGGGTCACAGCACTCTGGGGGACCCATCTTACTAAAAAGGGTTGTCCCAAACTGAGTACCCCTTTAAGGCAAATAATCCTGAGCAGCCTGTTTCATAGGTAAAATGCCAGGACTACTGTAAAATGACTAATAAAGGAAATAATGATTCAGTGTGACCTGCGGGATAGAACCTGACAGGGGGATTAAAAAACAAAGAATATTTGTGTCATGTTCCGCCCCCTCTCAGGCCCTGCACTAGGCACAACACTGTATAATTTTTATCTACACTGGGCTCCAAATTATTATGCAAATAATATTTTCTTATATTTTCCAAACTGACCTATATGAACTGCAGTCATTGTAATTTTCCAGTCATCAACTGTTCGAGTATAATTGAAAGGTTTTTGAAGAAACTGCCTACGATAAAAGTATATTTAAAAAAATAATAAAAACTCAAAATGCATGTTCTAAATTATTATGCACAGCAGAGTTTTCAACCTTTTCATTTTTATTAAGAACAAAAAAAATGGTCATTTGTGACATTATTTTCATTAGCAGATTATTACACACTGAAACAGTTTTCAAGTCAAAAATGTATTCTAGGTGGTGTTACATTTGCACATAGGACCCCTTGTTCGAAAGGAGCTTCTGAACTCTCTTGTCTATTGAGTTTGTCAGTTTTTGGATGGTTTCTGCTTTGTTTGGAATCTCCTCCCAGAGCTGTTGCTTAGATGGGAACTGCCTCCCTCCATCATAGACTGCCTCCCTCCCACCATCATAGACTGCCTCCCTCCATCATAGACTTCCTCCCTCCCTCCATCATAGACTGCCTCCCTCCCACCATCATAGACTGCCTCCCTCCATCATAGACTTCCTCCCTCCCTCCATCATAGACTGCCTCCCTCCATCATAGACTGCCTCCCTCCCTCCATCATAGACTGCCTCCCTCCGTCATAGACTGCCTCCCTCTATCATAGACTGCCTCCCTCCATCATAGACTGCCTCCCTCCCTCCATCATAGACTGCCTCCCTCCGTCATAGACTGCCTCCCTCTATCATAGACTGCCTCCCTCCCTCCATCATAGACTGCCTCCCTCCATCATAGACTGCCTCCCTCCCTCCATCATAGACTGCCTCCCTCTATCATAGACTGCCTCCCTCCATCATAGACTGCCTCCGTCCCTCCATCATAGACTGCCTCCCTCCATCATAGACTGCCTCCCTCTATCATAGACTGCTTCCCTCCATCATAGACTGCCTCCCTCCCTCCATCATAGACTGCCTCCCTGCATCATAGACTGCCTCCCTCCATCATAGACCACCTCCCTCCGTCATAGACTGCCTCCCTCCATCATAGACACTCCTTTTGATGATGCTCCAGAGGTTCTCATTGGGGTTGAGGTAAGGGGAGCATGGGGGGCACACCCTGCATCTTGTTGTTTGGGGGATGTTGGAGGCACCAGCAGCCTCAAAAACTTGTCTTCTGCTATGACAAGGTATTTTTGCAGCTGCTCTTTTAACCTGACATAGTTGCCTGTTGGAAAGAGTCCTCAATGTTCCCTTATCAGCGTGCACACGTGTGTGCTGGGAATCAGCTACATACTTCTCGATTGTGCAATGATCACCATGAAGTGTCTTGGCAATGTTGATTGTAGTCATGCCTTGACCTAAAAACTCCACAATTTGTTACTTCTCAGCAGCCGGCAGATCCTTTTTCTTTCCCATTTTGGCTCAATGAGTTTAACTGACAAACCAAAAAATTATTACCTTATCACTCCTAAACACTTTTTGCATAATAATTTGGAACACAGTGTAGCGTGCTCCTTTAAGAAGCTACATGAAAACTCCAGTGGGCACGGTAATGATAACTACTAAGGAGACATGATGGATCAGTACAAGGCATGTGACCTTTAATTCTCTGGACTTTTCTGCAGATGAGCTTCCAGGATGACCACCTGACCTGTGCCCCACGTGAAATCAGCACGACCAGCGAGTCAGCAGGCAGCAGTGAAGATGGCAGCTCTCTCACCTATTCATCAGTATCTGACCACATCCCCCCACCCCCACACAGCCCCCCTCCACCACCTCCTCCGCAGCATCCACGAGGAGAGCAAGCCCGAAAAAAGGAAATCTCTAAAACAGTGCCCTCTTCCTTTCCTCGAGGTATGGGCAGTTGTATAAAAACGCCTTTACCTCCAGCTCCTCCTCCTCTCCCCATACCCCCTGTGCCCCCAGCACCACCTCTGGAGCCCCTGACACATCGTGGCATGCACCGGCGCAGTGAATCCAGCCACATGAGTGTAAAGAGACTACGCTGGGAACAGGTGGAAAATTCAGAAGGGACGATATGGGGGCAGGTAAGGCCTCAGGTTGAGTTTCCAACCACTTTCCTAGTGCTGTGATAACCACTGGGCTTATTAACGCAGAATTATTGCTACTGTTTAGGGTCTAACTATAATAGGAGCAGAGCGCAAAAGCTACCCCTGCCCCTATAACAATCTTCAATTACCTCCACTCTGGAGGACCTGGCATGTCTGTTAATTACATTGACATGTAATACTTCTTTTTTCCTCTGGGGGTGCTGGAGGGGAATGAAACATCTGTTACTCTGCAAAATACAACTGATTGCTGCAAGTCACAGCCTTGGGTTTAGCTTATTGGTGTGGTACCCTTCTAACTAAAAGGGATTGTCCCAAACGGGATACTCCTTCAGGACAAGTAAAAGTTCTAAAAGATTATATATAGTTCGTACACTATGCTGGGTCTGTAGTTTTGTGGTCTGTGGATTTGGCACAGAAACACTATTTTTTCTTCTCTACCTTTTTGTAGTTGGGGGAAGATTCAGACTATGAAAAGCTGAGTGACATGGTGAAGTACCTGGACTTGGAGCTGCACTTTGGCACCCAGAAACCAACACGTAAGCAGAGAATGGACCATTGGGTGGTATAGCACCAGACTCTTAAGGCTCACATAATCCATAGTAAACCACACAAAGAGAATTTACTAATACTGTATAGAGACAAATACACCCACTTTATTATAGTTTTGGTACACTTTACACCAGAATTGTACTGCAAAATTTTGGCCCATTTTTGGTACATTTAGGTCACATCCCTTTTCCTGATAAACCAATCCTTCTTCTTCAAGATACAGCCTATAAGGCTATAACCATATTTTCAGGCAGTCTTTGGGCTGCATCCTTTTTCCCAGGTAGTCTTCGGGCTGCATCCACTTCCCCAGGCAGCAGGATTCAAATGCCAATCATTCGGGTTCATGCAAAGCTGAACTTGCTAAAAAATGTGGGTTTGCATGAACCCAAATGATCGGCATCCCTATTGCCAAGCTTTCAGCAGTCACACCCCACAGATCAGCTAGTTATCACCTAGTCTGTGTGTATGGGATAACGTTTGATGTTGGAAATATTTTCTTCAGGGTATGTCAATTTTTGCAACCTAATGTAAATTTCTTATTGCTTTGATACAAAGAAAAAGTGTTCATTAAAAATTTATAATGCTGCCCTAGGTGTTTCCATAGTTACAGACTACAAACAGTGTAGTCTGATCCTTCAATCTTTATCATAGGTGTCAAACTCATTTCCCAACATGTCTGGACAGCCAAAGCTTGTGAACCATAGTTTGGAGGGTCGGAGTTTGACACCCCCGATCTATATGAGACCATATCTGCTGTGCAGTGTCGGACTGGCCCACCAGAGGACCAGAGGATCCTCCGGTGGGCCCCCAGCTTTAGAGCCTGCACTAACACTGACTGACATGTCATTTCTCACTGGTTCTTCATTGGTGGGCCCCCAGGATCATTTCCTCTGGTGGGCCCCAGATACATCAGTCCAACACTATTGCTGTGGTAGCAAGAAGAAGATGACATATGTAAGGCAGAGTGACAGCAGGGTCAGACTACACAGGGTTTCTTTGTAGTCTGTAACCATGGAAACACATCTGCATAAGAGATGCATAGGCCAAACGGGCAGAGATTTGTGACCTAACTGCAACATTGCTTCTTTTTGCAGTTGATCCATAACAAATATATATGTTGGACATAACCATTCATCTTTTCTTTATACTTCCAGTCCTCCCAGTGATGCCAGAATCCATGAAAAACAAAGGTGCTGTTGAAATTTTGTCTCACAAAAAGGCCTACAATACAGGTATGATAATACAAGTCTATGTCAGCTCTCCGGAATATTCTAGAATGAAACAAGGGTGTAACATAAAAGCAGTGGATTATAGTTTGAACACCAAGTAAAAGCACATGACATAAACATTTGAGGAACTCTACAAATACATGGCATTATCTCAGTTACAGCCTTATACTTCAGAGCTGCATTCACAATTCTGCAGACTACAAAGCTTTCTCCTGGAATTCTTAGGAAAGTTTGCATTCAGACAGTTATCACCTTTGGTCCAGATACTGCATAGTATTTTACTGTAGAAAAAACTGACTCCCCCCCCCCCTACTTTATAGGAGCTCAGCCAAGCTATTAGGGGGGGTGTCTGACAACAAGCTTGCTGACTGTCTCCAGCAACAACCAGCAGGAGCCTTGGACTCTTGTTTTTTATGCAGCTTCCACCTTCTCTTCCAGCTATCCTAATTGCACACTTAAAGCTCACGCACCAGGAGCTGCGACACATCTTGATGACAATGGAGAATGAGAGGTTGGAGCCCTCCCATATTAAACAGCTCTTGCTCTATGCACCGGGTGAAGAGGAGAGGAAACATTTTCAGTCTTATACAGGGAGTCCCAGCAAGCTGAGCGAGCCGGACCAGTTTGCACTAAAGGTACGATCTATGAACCCAAAGGGACCTGGTTATAGTGATGGATAAGGGGTCCCAGCATATTGACACGTACATATAATTCATTCATAGATGATGCAAGTTCCAGAGTACAAGATGCGTCTGAGGAGCCTCCTCTTTAAGAGCACCTTGCAGGAGAAGACGGAGGAGATCCGGGCCAGTTGTGACTGCATCCTTAAGGCCTCTGCGGAACTGAAAAACAGCAAGAAGCTGGCAAAGATATTGGAGGTGGGCTGTTGGATGCTACGTGGATGGCAATACTACTGCACTAATACTGCACTACAGCTGCACCAACAGAGTTCAGGAAAATAAACAGCCAGGGCGGTAAGAAGAGTATGCTTCATAGGAGGAGTCCTTTCACTTTATCCCTGTTCCCAGCAAAATGTTCGGGATGCTGAACATTTTATCTGGGTCACATGCCCCAAATATTAAAGCATAGAGGCTCCCGACTGAGAGATTCTGGGGACAACGGGCCATCCTGTCTGACGTATCCTTGTCACCAAATACGTCGTCTATGTACCCACATACAGTGAAACATATAAATGCCTCTATTTAACCCTGGGAGGATGTCAGGATTGTAAAACCTGAGGATTTATAGGGGAACTCTCAGCAGGTGAGACAAATCTAATCTGCTGATATGTCCCTATAGCGCACGGGGCGCAGAGGAGGAAGGTATGTCTGTTCCTGTGCAGTTAGCAGTGTAATCCTCGGTCCGGAGCACCGTTAGGAGCACTGTCCCACCCCCAGAGTGAGAGCCTGCCCGCTTGTGCAATGGGAGTGGGGCAACGCTCCTAATGGTGCTCCAGACCGAGGATTACACTGCTAACAGCATGGGAACGGCAAGGAGGAGGAAGGTAAGAGGCATATACTTTAAATCTACAAGTTCTCTATGATGTAATGTGCCAGGAGCTTGACATAAACCATCATCATACTTTCTGAGACTTCCAAACATGTATTTTGTAATACAATGAAATAAGAAAGAAGGGAAGATTCTGTGTTAATGTTATTACCTCACCTGTAGTTCTGTATATGTACTGTGTGTATATATATATATATATATATATATATATATATATATATCACTTATTATACTGTGTTTATGACCTCACTGGTGGAGATGATCATTCCCCGCGATGTCATGTAATACGGGGCTGATAATACACTCTTCTTTTTATTGCCCAATGTCCATAAAGAAACCAATAATTGCCTTTTACCGCAACGTTCTATAAAGCCATATTGATCGTGAAAAGAAAAGTTGCTGAATATGCAATGTACACGAAGGTCCCAAGATGTAGAAGGGGGAGGGGGGGGAGAGATTATTGCTGGGAGAGCTGACTACAGTGCATTGTGTTTGAGAAACTTCCAATTACTGACCAAGCAGAATTATCCAGGAGAGGAAATTTAGAAGTAGAAAAAAAAAATTGTTTTGTAAAAAAAATTTGTTAAAACCTAGAATTTGCCGATATGATGCCACTATTTCATAATGCAGGTGCTGGCATCAGATTATACTCCATCTGGTGTGCCATTGTGCCCTAAGGACTAAGTGCGGGATAAGTTGCTAAGCTTAAAGGGGCATAAGTCCAAAAAATTATACTGAGGTGAGGGTGGGGGAACATAAAAAAGAAGTCATATTCATCTGTCCTGGTGCCTGCACAGCGCCGTGTCCTTCTCCTGGAACTCAGCCAGCTGTCTTCTTAGTTCCCCTCCGGCCATGTTACGGCCCATTTGACACATGTCCCGCTCAGCCAGTCAGTCACAGTGGTGGGACATCGCTGCAGTCACTGATTGACTGAGAGGGTGGGGTACGGGAGCCTGGTGATGCAGTGCGACACGGGGACAGGTGAGAATATCGTTTTGTTTTTTTATTTCCCCCACCCCATGCCCATAATGATTTTTTGACCACTAAGCCCCCACCACTACACACACACACACACAGACAGACAGACAAACTTTACTTCTCCTTTAAAGCGAATGTATTACTTATGGTAATAAAAAAAAATTTTGTATCACCTGGTCATTAGGGATGGTCCGAAACTGCCGAGGTTTGGGTTCGTATGAACCCGAACGATAGACATCAGATTCCCGCTGTCTGCCCGCTCTGTACAGCAGGAGGACCGCCTGGAAAACTGGGATACAGCCTATGGCTATGGCTGTATCCCAGTTTTCCAGGCGGTCCTCCCGCTGTATCCACCCTCTCCACGGAGCGGCCAGACAGCGGGAATCATTTCCGAGAGTTCGGGTTCGGTTCGGACCATCCCTACTGGTCATTTTTCAAACTGCGGCCCAGTTCATTCCATCTGCGCCAGTATGCAGTTAGGACTTCCCGGTGCACTGTAGATGGGTCCAACACCCCCCCAGTTTACCAATATTCCCTCCCGTGGCCAGACTTGGTTCTGAAGGAGGCGTGTCAACCAGGGGTGGGTATTTTGGTGCACTGGGGGCGCTGGACCCGTCTACAGTGCACAGAGCGGCCCTATTGGCATATCAACACTCTGGCGCAGGTGGTGGGAAACAGGTGGCAATTTAAATAATGGACAGTCCCACCAGGATCTACGTGCCGGCGGCGACCAGGTTATATAAAAAAAATTTGGTACATTCATTTTAAGGTGCCCAGTCATGGGGACCCATGTCACAACCTTGTAACCATGCAGGTCCCTGACTCCTATAGCCATATGCAATAGGCAAAAAATCTTCATTCTGTATGGTGCTTTACCTGTCCACGCTTGTATCTTGACTGTAACGGGCCAGATAGCTGGCTTAGTGATGAGTAGACTTGACATGGAAAAGAGTCTAGAACATGTAGCTCTGGTCTTGTACGAAGCATATGTAACATACATAGCATGTAAAATAGGGGCAAATAATACAATCTTCTGAGAGTGTATAAAGGACGCCTACTAGATTTTCCTGTTTGTCACGCGGTTTACATTACATTGTTGCAGATTTTCAGAGCTGGAGTAAACAGGTTTTAGTAGGAAATATCAGTAAGAGGCGTCAGCCCTGGTAATGAGGTGTATGGGTGACACCGCTAATTGGGTATACCAGTGTCAGGGTATGTGTGGGAGGGATGCAGCCCCGGCTGTCTCTGCCATTGTCTCCGAATGATTAATACTGGCAGCCCACCGCCGAGCCGTGCGGCAGCTGCATCGCTGTCATCTGTTATTAAAACACTCTATTATTACTAGTCGAGAAACCCTCCCTTAAGGCTACAATGCTACTTTTAATAAAGATACACAGAGCTGCGATGTGCTGCAGGAAATACTCACCTTTAAACACTTTATAACCTTTAGGTAAGAAATTCGGCACTGATCTTTTTCATGTTGCATCTGTATAGTGGTATGAGCTTTGTTTTCTTGATACAGAGCTCCAAACCCCCTGCTGTCCCTTAAAGGGGTTGTTCACAAAAAAAATCTTTCAAATAAACTGGTCCCAGAAAGTGCCAGAGATTTGTCATTTACTTCTATTAAAAAAAAAAACCTCAAGTCTTCCAGTACTTATTAGCTGCTGTATGTCCTGCGGGAAGTGGTGTATTCTCTCCAGTCTGACACATTGCTATCTGCTGCCACCTCTGTCCATGTTAGGAACTGTGCAGAGCAGTAGCAAATCCCCATAGAAACCTCTCCTGCTCTCCAGACTGGAAAGAATACACAGGACATACAGAAGCTGATAAGTACTGGAAGACTTAAAATGTATTAATATAAGTAAAATACAAATCTCTGACACTTTCTTGCACCAGTTGATTTGAAAGATTTTTTTTTTTTTTTTTGTGAACTATCCTTTTAACACAGCTTTAAGTCAGTCGCCACTAGGTTGCGCTAAAGTTCTTATTGCATGTGGATGTTTCATTAGGAGCTGTATATAAACCTATATGCAGAGAGCTCCCCCTGTTGGTGGCTGCAGGTGGAGAGAATTGTAGCAGTATTATGTAACCCTGTGTCATGGAGAGAATCCCTGTTGTTCAGTAGTTTATTGCCCCAGTTAGTGTTGAGTATGTTATGTTTAGTGTTTTTTCCCCCAGTTACAATTTATAGGACACCTTGAATTTTTGTCGCCAACTATTAATCTTAAACTAAGTGTTTGTGTCTTGGCAGGATGGCACTGTCACATGAATGTTTATCGCCTGCTAATAGTTATAGTGACTAGGACACGTTTAACAGAACTAATGTGTTTTGCATTTTAATTTTTCTTAAAGGGAACAAATCAGCACTATTGCGCTGATATGGTTCCCAGCTGCACAGTATAGAGCTACTGTACTGCTCCCTGAGGCTACCAGCTGCATCTGCGGTAGTAGTTTTACATCGGGGAAAATGTAGTTTTATTCTGGTGTTAGTGGCCTCTCTGACTGTCAATCATCCCTGCACTATACACTGACAGACAGAGAGCCATGACTAGTCACGGGCAGCTCTCCACCCAGATGACTAGTTGCCGCTCCTCTCATGGCTTCACGCAGCGCAAAGAAACTACTTTTTCCCCCATGTAAAGCTACCACCGCAGACATAGCTGGTATCCTCGGGGAACCATATGAGTAGCTGGGAACCATATCAGCACAATCATGCTGATTGGTTTCTTTTAAAGGGGAAGTTCTCTTTTAAAAATTAGTTTTGCCTTCCCCAGCCTCAAGAGCTGATCTAAAGTGTTAAAGTGTCACTCTTGTTTAAAAAAAATTTTCAGAAATCAATAGTCCATGCGATTTTAAGAAACTTTGTATTTGGGTTTATTAGCCGAAAAATGCATTTTTATCATGAAAAAGCAGTTTGAAGCTCTCCCCCCTGTCTTCATTGTTGTCTTATGGAGAGGGGAGGGGTGGAGGGAGATGAGGCACCAAAAAAGGACAACAAAGAGTTAATTTACAGGTACATCACGAGGCTATCTCCTCTGAATTCAGCACTGACCTCTCTGACCTCTGAAAACTGGCTTTCACACAGCTCCCACTGTGTAATCCTTTGTTCTCTGCTCTCTGTTGGTGACTAATCTCCCTCCTTGCTCCTCCCCTCTCCATAGGTTACACAGGACTTGACCAATGTAAAAGATTTCTAAGAAAGAACACCTAAGTAGTGCGGTGTGATACCTCTGCTGAAATTCAGCACCTTCATGTATTAGGGGAGAGTAAGGAGGCCACATACACATAAGATGCTTGGCCGATCCTGTCAAAATTGGTAGGTTCCAATGACACAAACGCTGGATGTCCGTTTGACAGAGCTAAAAAAAAAAAACGACAGTGACACTTTAAAACTGAATTTAAAGGGGTAATCCAAGATTAGAAAAAAAAACAGCTTCTTTCTGTATTATTACACAATTCAGCTTCATGTAATTTAATGGGATTGAACAGCAAAATTCACATCCAAAAGGACAGGACAGTTTTGTTTCTGGAAGTAAACGGCTTTCGAAGCCTGGATAAACCCTTTAAAGGGTTTTTCTGGTCAGAAGATACCTATAGTTTAGACAAAATTCCTCTAAACCCTCCAACTGTCTAAAGCAGGAATGGGGAACCTTCGGCCCTCTAGCTGTTGCAAAGCTACAATTCCCATCATGCCTGGACAGCCGAAGTTTTGGCATGATGGGAATTGTAGTTTTACAACAGCGGGAGGGCCAAAGGTTCCCCATCCCTGGTCTAAAGTATGTGGTGTCCTGCAAAGAGCATGTCTCACTCTAGAGGACCCAGCACATCTGAGCATTATAAAGACAGCATATTCATTTCAATAGGATTCTGTAATACTTTGTTCCTCCTGTGGAGGCACTGTAGGGAAACCAAACACTTTTTGCTGGTTTCCTCTACAGATTATAGCTGATCGTGCACCAAAGAATAAGGAGGGTGATTAGTAGTATTTGATGTAGTGGAAAAACTACAATAATTGATTTAAAGGGACATTCCAGCCACAGACATGTCTGATAGGTGGGGCCACAGACATGTCTGATAGTGATCTCTCCCTTCCCCCACTCTTCCCGACAGCTGATACAAGTACATTACGTGGGAGGGATGACAGGGAATATAGCAGAGACATTATTGTATATCTATGAGGTTAGCATGATGATACAGACATGTATCACACTACTACCCACCTAGTGTACCGTTACATCTTATACACTCCTATGAGTAATATTCCTGCCCACTCTATGCCAGCTCTGTGCTAGTCTCAGTAGCTGCCTCTAGTGAGCTCTCCGCCATGGCATTTACGCATCACTGTAAAACCTTAATCCTAATATTTAAAGATTCTGTAATGACAGGGATTGTTCCACATGTCCAATGTGGTCCAATGTGGTACCAATATTCAAGGAAGGGTAAAAAGTGATCCTGGAAACTATAGGCCTGTAAGTCTAACATCTATAGTCGGTAAAGTATTTGAGGGGTTTGTAAGAGATGCTATACTGGAGTATAATATATAAGAGATGCTATACTGGAGTATCTTAATGAAAATAATCTTATAACGCAGTACCAGCATGGATTTATGAGGGATCGATCCTGTCAGACTAATCTGATCGGCTTCTATGAGGAGGTCAGTTATAGACTGGACCTGGGGGAGGCTGTGGATGTTGTGTATCTGAAACTTTTTAAAGCCATTTGATACTGTGTCGCATGAAAGGTTGGTCTATATAATGAGGATGCTGGGAATAGGGGAAAACATATGCAAATGGGTAAGTACAGTGATGTAGCTTCTGCGGTCGCCGCGGCGACCGGGCCCGCCACGAAGGGGGGCCCGCGAGGCCCTCCCGATCAATCACTCTTGTGACCGCAAGCATTGTTTTGCTTGCGGTCACAAGAGTCCGGCTCTATCTTCCCCCGGCTGATGCGCGGCTGCCGGGGGTGTCGTGTCTTATCCCCGGCAGCGTGCGCATCCCAGAGCTCCCTGCACGCCTTGGGCCCCGACTTCCGGTTCCAGCGCGCAGGGAGCTCTGGGATGCGCACGCTGCCGGGAATAAGACGCGACACCCCCGTCAGCAGCGGACAGACCAGGAGGAGTAAGGATCAACGTGGGAGCGCGTTGTCAGGTGAGTTAAGTTTTGTTTTTTTGTTTTTTTTTCTATCAGCCTGCAGGGTGGGGGGAAAGAGGGGGGCATCTATGAGAGTGGGGGGGAAAGAGGAGGGCATCTATGAGGGTGGGGGGAATGAGGGGGGCATCTATGAGAGTGGGGGGAAAGAGGGGGCATCTATGAGGGTGGGGGGAAAGAGGGGGGCATCTATGGGGGGGGCATCTATGAGGGTGGGGGGAAAGAGGTGGGCATCTATGAGGGGGGCATCTATGAGGGTGGGGGAAAGGAGGGGGCATCTATGAGGGTGGGGGGAGAGGGGGGCATCTATGAGGGTGGGGAAAAGAGGGAGCATCTATGAGGGTGGGGGGAAAGAGGGGGGCATCTATGAGGGTGGGGGGAAGGAGGGGGGCATCTATGAGGGTGGGGGGAAGGAGGGGGCATCTATGAAGGAGGGGGGCATCTATGAGGGTGAGGGAAAAGAGGGGGGCATCTATGAGGGTTGGGGGAAAGGGGGGCATCTATGAGGGTGTGGGGAGAAGAGGGAGGACATCTATGAGGTTGGGGGGAAAGAGGGGGGCATCTATGAGGGTGGGGGGGAAAGAGGGGGGCATCTATGAGGGTGGGGGAAAAGAGGGGGGCATCTATGAGGGTGGGGGGGAAAGAGGGGGGCATCTATGAGGGTGGGGGGAAGGAGTGGGCATCTATGAAGGAGGGGGGCATCTATGAGGGTGGGGGGAAAGAGGGGGGCATCTATGAGGGTGGGGGAAAGGGGGGCATCTATGAGGGTGGGGGGGAAGAGGGAGGACATCTATGAGGGTGGGGGGAAAGAGGGGGGCATCTATGAGGGTGGGGGGAAAGAGGGGGGGCATCTATGAGGGTGGGGGGAAAGAGGGGGGGCATCTATGAGGGTGGGGGGAAAGAGGAGCCATCTATGAGGGTGGGGGGGGGGAAGAGGGGCCATCTATGAGGGTGGGGGGGGGGAAGAGGGGCCATCTATGAGGGTGGGAGGGGGGAAGAGGGGGGGCATCTATGAGGGTGGGGGGAAAGAGGGGGGCATCTATGAGGGTGGGGGGGGAAGAGGGAGGACATCTATGAGGTTGGGGGGAAAGAGGGGGGCATCTATGAGGGTGGGGGGAAAGAGGAGCCATCTATGAGGGTGGGGGGGGGGAAAGAGGGGCCATCTATGAGGGTGGGAGGGGGGAAGAGGGGGGGCATCTATGAGGGTGGGGGGAAAGAGGGGGACATCTATGAGGGTGGGGGGAAAGAGGGACCATCTATAAGGGAGGGGGAAAGAGGGACCATCTATAAGGGAGGGTGGGGGGAGAGGGGGCCATCTATAAGGGAGGATGGGGGAGAGGGGGCCATCTATAAGGGAGGGTGGGGGGAGAGGGGGCCATCTATAAGGGAGGGTGGGGGGAGAGGGGGCCATCTATAAGGGAGGATGGGGGAGAGGGGGCCATCTATAAGGGAGGGTGGGGGGGAGAGGGGGCCATCTATAAGGGAGGGTGGGAGGAGAGGGGGCCATCTATAAGGGAGGGTGGGGGGAGAGGGGGCCATCTATAAGGGAGGGGGTAGAGGGGGCCATCTATATGGAGGGGGGAGAGGAGGCCATCTATAAGGGAGGGTGGGGGGAGAGGGGGCCATCTATAAGGAGGGCAACATGGGGGGAGAGGGGCCATCAATTTGGGGGGGCAACATAGGGGGAGAGGGAATACACAGAGGGGGGCATATATTATTAGGGGGTCACAGAGTCAGGGCTACCCACTAAATGAGGGTGTAAAGGGGCCAATACAGATGTGCAGTGTGTATAGAGATGAGGATGGTGCCAGTGTGAGGAGCCTAATATGTCTGTCTGGCAGATTCTGTGGATTTGTGGCTCGGAGAAGTTCTCATAATGGCCCAGGGCGGATGGAGAAGATGAAAAGGGAAGAACTCCGATCAGAAAAGACGTCTCCTGTGAGTCACCTGATATAACTGCACTGTAATGTATATGGTGTATAGAACCTGTGTAGAGCTGGGGCCACCTCTATATGACTGGGTGAGGTGATTTAGTATACTGGATTTGGTCAGTAACAATATGGTGGTGATGGTAGTGGTTGTGGTGTGGCAGTAATGTTTCCTTCCTATATACTCAGGGCCGATTCTGGGGTTTCTGCCGCCTGAGGCAAACCTCAGGCGGCCGCCCCCTGACAACCCCCTCCGGCCCTGTATATACTGGTATTACTGGTAATATTGGTCTCAGTATACAGGATTTGGTCGGTAACAGTATGGGGGTAATATGTACGGTGATAATACTTTCTCTTCCAATATGCTGGTGTTATTGGTAATATCTGTCTTGGTGTGTGTGTATGTGTATATATATATATATATATATATATATATATATACACCAATAGCATCACTTGGTTGTGAAAGGAGGGGGGGGGCAAGTTGGCCTCTCGCACCAGGGCCCAGGAGACATTAGCTACGCCCCTGGGTAAGTAACTTGTTGAGTGATAGGAAACAGAGGGTGGTCATTGATGGAACATACTCAGATTGGGTCATAGTTACTAATGGGGTACTGCAGGGTTTAGGATTAGGTTCACTTCTTTTTAATATGTTTATTAATGATCTTGTAGAGGGGCTACAGAGTAGAGTCTCCATATTTGGAGATGACACTAAACTGGGTAGAGTAATCAGCACAGAGGAGGATAATATCATATTACAGAGGGATTTGGAGAAGCTAGAGGCTTGGGCGGAGAAATGGCAAATGACGTTTAATGAGGATAAATGTAAGGTTCTGCATTTGGGCCATAGAAATAATAAGTACAGTTATGTGCTAAATAATAAAACACTAAGTAAAACTGCTTCCGAAAAGGACCTGGGGGTATAGGTGGACAGTAAACTGAACTTTAGTAATCAGTGACAGGCAGCAGCTGCCAAGGCTAATAGAATAATGGGATGCATCAAAAGAGGCATAGATGCTAAGGGTATAAACCCACACACCGTATACGTATCTTATTTACTGCTGTGATACGCATCAAATACTCATCAAATACGCAGCAGATTAGATCTAAATAACTGAACACAGCATCAAATCTAAACCATCAAATCTGCTGCGTATTTGTTGCATATCTGCTGCGTATACGGTGTGGGGGTTTGTACCCTAAAGATGAGAACATAGGGGGAGATTCATCAAACATGGTGTAAAGTGAAACTAGCAACCAATCAGATTCCACCTTTCATTCCTCACAGACTCTTTGGAAAATGAAAGGTGGAATCTGATTGGTTGCTAGGGGCAACTGAGCCAGTTTCACTTTACACCATGTTTGATAAATCTCCCCCATAGTTTTGCCTCTTTATAAATCACTGGTCAGACCACATATGGAATACTATGTACAGCATCGGGCAACGGTATATAAGAAGGACACGGGTGCAGAGGAGGGCCAATGGGTGGGTTACAGTACCAGGACAGGTTATCAAGCTTGGGGTTATTTACGCTAGAAAAAAGACGTCTTAGGGGCGATGTGATTACAATGTACATATATATGAATGGACAGTACAGAGATCTTTGAAGTGATCTTTTTACTCCTAGGTCTGTAACCATAACAAGGGGGCATCCTCTACGTCTAGAGGAAAGAAGATTTCATCATCAGCATCGACGCGGGTTCTTTACTGTAACAGCAGTGAGACTATGGAACTCTCTGCCACATGATGGCTAATTCATAAGTTCATGGAAGGCATTGATGCTTTTCTTGAAAAATATAATATTACAAGTTATGGGCACTAGATTTCATGTGATAGAACGCTGACCCAGGGATTATTCTGATTGCCATATTGGAGTCGGGAAGGAGTTTTCTCCCTGTGATGGGGCAATGGTCATCTGCCTCATAGGGGGTTTTGCCTTTCTCTGGATCAACACAGTAGGGTTTCTGTAGGTTGGACTTGATGGACTCTTGTCTTTTTTCAACCTTATTAACTATGTTACTATGCTGAGCTTACTGGAAGAAGAGGACAGGTGGGTAACAATTAACTGGGCGAGTGTCTTCTGGAGGAGGTAGAGTCAGTGAAAAAGTTATTAAGTCCTGTCTCTTAAGTCAGCACATTGCATGTGTACATTGAGACCTCCTCCTGTCACTTTGTTGTAGCTCCTGTACAGTGTGTCATGGCCACGGCCCACGGCTGAAATATAAACGATTAACAGGATTAGAAAAACAGCTCCACACCTGTCTGCAGGTTGTTTGTGGTATTACAACTTGGCCCCATTCACTTCTAGCAGCTGTTTTGCTAATCCTCCCGTTTTGTGTACACTGCTCACCAATCTGTCTCCATGGTAGGGACTACAAACTCAATGTGAGGTCAGATACTACAGTGTTAGGGATGTTCCATCCAGAAACATTTATCAGCTATTTCATTGCTAGGTGCTAAATGCTAGATAAGTGGGAGTCTGAACGTGGGCATCTGAGGACTGTCAGGGCATGATGGGAGGTGTAGTTTTGCAACAGCTGGAAAGTAACAGGTTGGGGAACACCGGACTGATGGCGCATTATATGACGTAAACTTTGTCATTACAGTTTGTTCTAGCAATGGGAAACTACCTGAACGATGGACAACCCAAGACTAACAGGACAACTGGATTCAAGATCAACTTTCTAACAGAGGTACTGTGTGTCTTATGCCACATCCTTATTCTTTATCTCACCTTTAGAGTGCACCTGTAAAGTTGTAATAAAAATGATTATAGTGCAGCACTGTAATCATTTTTCATATAACTTTACAGGTACACTTTAAATAAAAAGGACTTTGTGGTCCTCATATTAAAGTATTACAAGTGGGATATGGCAGGTGCTTGTTGGTTTCTATGGGACATTTTTTCAAAGTTCAAACAAACTGAACCATTAGTCATATCACAATAAGTGTAAAAATAATGCTTGCCAGGTCGCAGCACAAGGTAAGCGGCGGCCCTATTAGTGGTTTTGTATTCAAGGCCGAGGGATTTCTACTTACACCGAGTCCTGTCAGTCTGTGTGTCATGGTCACACATTTTGCCATACATTTCCTGACACATTTTATCTCTTTCCACAGCTCAACACCACTAAGACGGTCGATGGGAAGTTCACCTTTTTGCACATACTCGCCAAATCCCTCAGCCAGCATTTCCCCGAGCTGCTAAGCTTTGCCAAGGATCTCCCCACTGTGCCTCTCGCTGCCAAAGGTAGTGTGGTATTGTCAGTGTCTTCCTGAACCCACCACAGCTCCCTCTCATTAGTAACTGCATAAAACTATGAGTAAAGAGCTCCCCCTAGAGGTGGCTGTAGTCAGACAGAATTTTATCAGTTGTACATTTGTTGGGCTGCGTGGGGGAGGGGACATTGGGTTTTGGCCCCATGATTTCTGTGTACGCCCCTGCTGACGTCAGTGCTCTCTTTCTTTCTTGCGAGGTGACTTGCTGTTGTTATGAAACAGTCTCTTATCTTTGGCCTCTGGAGAATTATGCAGATAACAATATTACATGCGTATGTCATTGTAACATCCTAATATAAAAAGATAACAGAAGCGATAGAAAGTTTATAAAGTACCAGTACATAGGGTGATATACGGCCGGTACTGCAGTTATGACCGCAGAGTTCAGATGCAGGCCCATCCGTGCGCACCCACATCAGAACTCCCCACAGCACAATATGGAGTGTACAGATGGAGCCGCTCACTCCACAGTGTGCACTAACAGGGTTTTTTACGACCGCTATTGCCTGAATAGCAGCCGCAGAAAACTGACATGACAGTTGTTTGCGGCGCCGCTCCGGTCGGGATCCCATAAACAGCAATGCAACGTATATTCTCGTAATAATCACAGCCGTTGTACAACGGCTGTGATTTTATGAAAATATACATTGTGTGAACATAGCCTTAGACTGTATAACAGGATGGCTCTTTCCTGCTTATAGCACAAATAGCGATAATGTTACTTTCACTAACAGCCATGTTGGGTGTCTGACCAATAGCTAGTCTAATGTGCCATCTCTTTCTTCTCCAGTAAACCAGAGGTCACTTACTGCTGACCTCAGTGATCTACACGTGACTATCCAGGAGATTAAAAATGCCTGCAGCCGGATGACCAGCTCCCCGGAGGACAAGTTCCCCCTCACTATGAGTGTATCCATATACAAGTACTGAGATGTTGGGGGTGGGGGTGGTGCTGTTAGGGCCACATTGTGGGGAGCTTTTAAAGACTTAATTCGGTTATATTATTGTCAACATAATAGTGCCTTTAGTGTACATTGAAATGGTGAAAATCGGTTGTCTGAAATATAATAAGTTGACGTTTCAGGCCTAAAGCCCGAGGCTGCACTACTGAAGGGTTCTGGTAACACCTTTTCTCCTACTATCAGCTGCAGGGTTGTCATGGGGAGAACAGTGGATCCAGAGGCCAGACCTGGCTTCACCGCATTTCTAATGATCAGAACTGACAGATGATTATTTGACTCATCAAACAAGCCGCCATAATACACTGATTACATGGAGTTTTCAGAATATCTCAGTAGTGCAGCCTCAGGCTTAGGGCCTGTAACTTTCATTGAACATATCTCAGGCTAGAAGAAAGATATTAGAAAATGGTTTCCACTTATTTAATGTGTATTAAAGGGGTTGTCCGGCGATAAAAAATTATTCACAGAATAACACACATTACAAAGTTATACAACTTTGTAATGTATGTTATGTCTGTGAATGGCCCCCTTCCCCGTGTCCCACCACCCCCACCCGTGTACCCGGAAGTGTGGTGCGCTATACATTACCTGTCACGTGCCGACCACGGTCTCCGATCCTCAGCAGCGACGTCTTCTTCGGGCGGCCAGCGGATCTTCCCGAGTGCTGGCCGCCCTCTGCAGCGTCATCCGAAGCTCAGCCGCGATAGGCTGAGCATAACTGTGCTAAGCCAATCGCGGCTGAGCGGCTGATGACGCTGCAGAGGGCGGCCAGCACTCAAGAAGATCCGCTGGCCGCCCGAAGAAGACGTCACTGCTGAGGATCGGAGACCGTGGTCGGCACGTGACAGGTATGTATAGCGCACCACACTTCCGTGTACACGGGCGGGAGGAGGGGTGGGACACGGGGAAGGGGGCCATTCACAGACATAACATACATTACAAAGTTGTATAACTTTGTAATGTGTGTTATTCTGTGAATCATTTTTTATCGCCGGACAACCCCTTTAAGGGGCCTTTATATCTCCCTAAAGGTTTCCATCCAGTTAGTGAGATCCCACTCTTCTTACTTTCCTGTATTTGCTGTCAGGCTTCACTCTATCGCTACGAGGGTCACATAATAACATTGGGTCACACTCTCGTATGTTAAACATCCTTAACCCCGTTCCTCAGACATTCCTTGAGAACACGTTCCCCTGTATGCAGAGTCTGGACACGCTGCAGCATCGGGCCATGGAGGATTTCTTCAAAGTCTGCTCCTACTTTGGGGAGGACCCCAAGGGCTCCAGCACTGAGGCTTTCTTTGGGATATTTGCTGATTTTATCAACAAATTTGAGGTAAAATAGTACTGTCGACTTGTTATAGATTTCCTGTGGATAAAAAAGGGATACTCACCTCCCCCCTGCCTCTCCAATGCTACCACTGATCAGCACTTCCTGCTTCACATCTTCACTCCAGAAAATGCCCACTCAGCCAATCAGGATGCATGACTGTTGCTGCAATTAATTGGATATGCATCTGTGTGTCAAGGCCTTAAAGTGCTGATCAAATGTAGCATAAGAACGGCAACAGTGAGAGATCAGGCAGGTGAGTATTTTTAATTTTAAAAAACTTGTAAAAACTTTCTAGTGTCCGGCAACCAGCCTGAATACATGTTACCGGCACTGATACTTTGTTGCAAACCACCAGGACAGGAGAGAGGTTTGCATTGCTGATGTATTTAGCTCACCGAGAAATGTTTGCAGGAAAGTTTTCATACATTGACAGTAAGCAGAGATTTTGAAATTGGTGAATAATTCATGAAAATTTTCTATTAGGAAGTAGCAAATTTTTTTTTTATCCCTTTATCCAGAAAGCCTTTGGTGAGGTGCAGTCAGGTGATGCCCAGCTTCCTCCAGGGAACATGCCGATCTGGTGAGAACATGGCGCCAGGCAAGACAGAGACAATCCATGCTCTAGGCCCTCGTGTTGGACATCTGCAAAATGGCTGTTCTGGTATGACCCAACTGGAAGACAGAACTGGATGCAGCACAACAAGCTCTGCTACAACCTACTGTATGTCATGAACTTTATAGAGGGAGTTGAATGCAATCTACACTGTCCCCCCCCCCCCCCTCTCCCACCCCCTTATGTTACCGCAAGGCCTCCATATTGGGACTGTAAAGGACTATCACCCGATAAGCTGCACTGACTTTTGCCTCCACCTCCCGTCCAATAGTTTTAATTTGTTTACGCGCATTCGGCACTGCTAACCCCACAGATTCTAGATGAATACGTCAGCTCCCACCCCCTGAATATAGATATATATATGTTATAAATATATTGTGTAATTTTACACAGGAATTCTTCGATGCTTTCTGGTAAGCTGCAGACTTTAACTGCTGGAATAAAGAAATGCCTATTTATTACATTTCAACTCACGTTTTTGTCTTTTTTTTGTGTGTGTGTGGGGGGGGGGAGTTATAGCAAAGATCATGACACCATCTACAGGCAGTTGGTGTGTACTGCAAGGTAAAGGTTTAGCAAGTGGTATTCCAGGAAAGCAAATTCTTGTGCCATGGCTACATCGCTACTGGCACAGACAGCTTCCCCAAGTCTATTAGTGCTAATATATATATATATATATATATATATATATATATATCCTATGATAGAGTTTTAGTATACTGTTATACACCTATATAAATGTAAAAAATTTGTTATATGACAGGAGAAGGCAGACTACATATAGGGGGACATTTATCCAGACTGGTATACTCAGATGCCAGTCATAAATAAAGCCCCCCCCCCCCCTTTTCCCTGGCATATGCCCAGGGGCGTATCTAGGATTCACGGTTCCCCATGGAAAAAAATATAAAGAGGCCCCCCTCCCCTACGCACAACACAAAGCACTGCGCAGATAGATAGATATACATACACAGTATATGCTCTGTGATGTTCCTTGCTGCAGCCACAAGAGTGACTGGCAGAGCAGAGAGCCAATGGCTGCTTGCTCTGTAGGTCCACTGTTTTTACCTATAAGGGCCCATTAGGGGCCCCTAACGTTAAATACATAGGTGCAAGAGGCAGATTACTTTCTGCTTAACCCCTTATGTACTGCAGTGTGTAAGTGACTCAAAGTTCAAAAGACAAAGAGATATCTGCTTTACTGCTCGTCCACTAATAACCCCTGACCTCTGCATGGAGCTCTGCACATTTTCCTTTCCTACTTTCGCAGCTGGAGAACAGAGGTCAGAGGTTATCGGAGGAAATCTCTTTGTCTCCTGCTTGTTAACCCTTTTTTCTGTTGCAGCATGTAAGTAAACATTGGGTCACTTATACACTGCAGTACATAAGGGGTTAAGCAGAAGGACACACGCTCTTACCTTCTCCCCTGGGCCCCCCTCCTGCATGGGCCCCATAGCAACTGCCTAACCTCCCTCTGTGGTAGCTACGCCATTGCATATGCCTTTTAGTATTGCCAGTCAGCTTGCCCTTTGCTCAGCGCAGGCATTGCACAAAAATCTACACCTGCTCGGGAGCAAGTGTAGGTTTTTGCCTGGTTTATGCCTTTTTCCAGATGTAAACCTTGATAAATTAGGCAGGGAGAAGGCCGCCTTGCCGCACTTCCCATACTCGCTGTTCAAGTGAATGGGGGGTTACAGCTGGTGTATGCCAGGGAGAAGGTAAGAATCTGCGTATTTGCTCTGGTGTACAGTGTCACTGGTGTCTGGTGTTTCAGTTTATTTAAAGTTGCCAAATTTACCCCTTTTCATACTCCTGGTCTGCCCTCACTTACTACTTTGAGCGGAGCGTGAGCACCTACACGGTTATTGGCTGTTCTGGCCAGCAGCACTTTGCTGTTCTGTTCAGCTCTGCTATGCCAGGTCCCATTCTGAGAGCTCCACGAGCTGAGAGCTGTCAGACGGATTACTGCAGATAAGGTGGTCCCCACCACTGGGGGAGTGGTCGGGGAGTGAGTGAACAGACAGCCCAGAGTGTCTAGCAGGGAGACACAGCTAAAAATGTTAATACAACCAATTGCAAAGTTTCTTAACTTTTAATGATCTACTCTAGCTATAGATTTTGTGATGAGAAAGCCCATTTAAGTGAATACTTCTTTCCACCCCACCAGCCTTGATTGAAGGATCTCTTTCTGTTAGGGTATAGGAACTGATCTATACATCCAGGTTGTTGGGATGGAGAGAAGACGCTAGGAATCACTGGTGGTTCAGGCAGCATGAAAGTGATGGCAGGTTCCCTTTAAGTGTTAGGGCAGCATGTTGGGGTTTTATGTTGTTGCTGTTCGTCATATTTACTCTACTATTTTTGCATCTTTCTCCACTGGGACGACTCGAGATCCTGCGGATTACGCAGTCGCTGGGATTACGGTGTTTGCTTTGGCCGGGGCACTGGTAAGTTTCTAGCAGTCTTGTAATTGCTCGCTTATGGTTATTCATTGCAGCCTGGGTGTAATGTGTATCTCATCTTAGGTCATTAGTATTACTGTATTTTGCATCAGTAGTTTTTTGGCAAAACCAGAATTGGGATAAAACATGGAGTGAATGATGTCACACTGAGTCATGTGACTGGGACGCAACAGTTGCAAAAAATCCATCTTTGCATACAGCTGCTACCTGATTGCAACCTCTCTGTAATTTGGGTAGTTTGCAGCTACCAGGGTCAGGACAAAGGGTAGGCAGAGTAGGCACTCACACTTGCTTTGGATCCTCGTCACTGCTAAGTGTCGCTTCTATCTGCAGGCATGTACTCAGGACATACTTGTAGTTGAAAATCAACCGAGCAAAGAACTGCTGGTTTCTGGCTTTGTCAATCTCCCTGTAGGCCACTCAATCTCAATGAGCCTGCAGGTTATAGGCGGCCAGGAGCAAGGCAAGACCTTTGCACTTGGCTACTTATAGAGGTGCAACTACCTACTGGGGGCACCAAATATCTACTAGGGGAAGCACCTATCTACAGGGGGTTGTATATGGCTACCTATAAGGGAGTAACTACCTACTGGGGGCACATATCTACCTATGGGAGGGGCATCTGGCTACCTGCAGGGGACACCTACCTGCTAATGCACCAGGCATCTACTTTGGGGCACCTATCTACTTATAGGGGGCAGCAACTACCTAAGGGGGAACTACCTACTGGGGGCACATATCTACCTATGGGAGGGGTATCTGGCTACCTCCAGGGGACACCTACATACTGGAAGAGGCACCTATTTACTGGGGGGAAATACCTGCTGGAAACACCTGGTATTTACTTGGGGGCACGTATCTACCTATAGGGGGCAGTAACTACCTGCTTAGATTTCTTGGCTACCTACTGGGGGCAAATACATACAGGGCACCTATTAGCATATTCTTATAGTTCCTTGTAGACTTCGCCACTTTACATCCCAGTCACTGGCAGAACTGATGCTACCACCTGAGGTGTCACCGAGACGACTAATTCACCATCTGAATATTTGCATAGGGAAACAATAATCACACACCCAAAAGTGAGCTACAGTGGTGACTTCTCTCTGGAGATGCACATATTCATGTTGTATAGTGATTTCCCTGATCATTGGGGTCTAATTACAGAGACCCCAAGTGACTGTTTAAGAAGAAGGGCTGCAGCACTCAATGGGGTCTGTCAGGTGTCATGGAGGTCCAGCATGCAGGGAATCCCGCACCATCGGCACATAGAGTATGGATGGAGCGCTGACCTCACACACTGTGCGCTCCATGTATCCTAGGAACACTTTTCTCACCATTCTCTAGATCAGTGGGGGTCCCAGTAATTTAGTGAAGTGCAGGGGCGTAACTAGAAATGGCTGGGCCCCTTAGCAAACTTCTGATTGGGGCCCCCCTTCCTTTCCGACTGGCCACTAAGCTGTTAAGTGTAGTCGTAACTGCAAGCACTTGTCAGGGACATTTGCAGAACCCCGGAGGCTTGCTTGTCCACCTGGTGCTCCAAATGATGACAGCTCAGGGGGCTCAGTGTATTGTAAGAGCTGGCTATGGGGCCCCCTGATGTGCTGGCTGCTACAGTGGTAGTTACGCCCCTGGTGAAGTGTTATGACATAGTTTGGCACCACCTGGTGATCAGAGTGTGAAGCAATGTGCACATCCACATTTCGCAGCCAGCCAATAGAAATAGCTTCCCCCTTGTGTTCACTGCAGAGCGGCTAGTAGATTTTGCTTTCTCACCTGCAGAACACTATCTATTGACTGCTTTGTAACCGACCATACATATTTAGCAATAAAAGAGATATTCACACCTCCTGACCTGACCAATACCACCATACTGTGACTGGATAACACCGCCATACTAGACCTGACCAATACCCCCATACTGTGACTAGATAACACCACCACACCCGACCTGACCAATACCGCCATACTGTGACTGGATAACACTGCCACACCAGACCTGACCAATACCGCCATACTGTTACTGGATAACTCCACCACACCAGACTTGACCAATACTGCCATACTGTGACTGGATAACACTGCCATACCAGACCTGACCAATACCGCCATACTGTGACTGGATAACACTGCCATACCAGACCTGACCAATACCGCCATACCACACCAGACTTGACCAATACTGTCATACTGTGACTGGATAACACTGCCATACCAGACCTGACCAATACCACCATACTGTGACTGGATAACACTGCCATACCAGACCTGACCAATACCACCATACTGTGACTGGATAACACCACCACACCAGATTTGACCAATACCACCATACTGTGACTGGATAACACTGCCATACCAGACCTGACCAATACCACCATACTGTGACTGGATAACACCACCACACCAGATTTGACCAATAACAAAGAAAAATGCAACACCAAGATACAGACCCACCATAGACATGAAAATAGTTAAAAGCATCCCTCCCTAACTGCTAAAAAAAAACTCCCACAAAAATAATGAGTCTCTTGGTTACTGTTTGCAAACAGTATAAACTGCCTCACCATGGTAAGGTGGACTCATATCGAGGAAGACCCTACACTGTACTAGTGATGTCACGATACAAGAATTTTGAGTTCGATACCAATACCAACTTTTTTTTTTCAATGCTCGATACCAATTCGATACTTAATAAATTATATTTTTAAAAAAAAACACAATAGAGATCCCCCCGACTGTTAGGTCTGTACGAACCATATTACTTTATAAATAAAGTTTCCATTATTTAAAATAAATGTTCTTAAAAAAGTAGCCCTATTCTGATTCTTAACATGGCTATGGGTCAATCTGTAGTTTTATTTAGTAGCCCGTTTTTATGTGGTACTGAATTTGGTGGTTCCTCCGCTTGCACCATTTACCGTGTGTCATCAGGAAGGTGATAATCTTATAATATGCACAATAACACTTCAGCTATCAGTAGCTTATCAGTAGTTATGTAACACACACTTCAGCTATCAGGGGGATGATGGGAACTGTAGTCATGTAATACACTTCAGCTATCAGGGGGATGATGGGAACTGTAGTCATGTAATACACTTCAGCTATCAGGGGGGATGATGGGGACTTTAGTCATGTGATAAACTTCAGCTGTGAGGGGGATGATGGGGGTTGTAGTTGCACTATTCCAGCTGGATTCGGGCGGCAGAGTAATGTGCAGGCTACAGCCCCCCTCCCCCTTCCCTTCACAGTCGCAGCCAGGCCGACCTTTTGTTCACCCCCCACATTGCTGATGCCGGCCCCGGGAGTGTCCTGCCGATCCTGCCTGCCGCCCTCACCTCACAGCCACCCAGCTCCTGTCAGATCTTCTCCTCGCCTCCCGCACCTCCAGCCTTCTCCTGCCTTCTCCTCTCCCGGACTGTGCAGCTCTCAGCCGCTCTCCTCCCTCTCCTGCCGCCGACCCTGTGCTGCCCCTCTGCTCTTGTCAGACACTCACCGGCCCAGCTGTGTCTCATGCTCGGTGCCTGTGGAGGGGGGGGAAGGTCCTCATCTTAGCCCTTAGGACCCGCAGTGACACACACGTGTCCCGGGGCTGGCGATGTCAGAGGCAGGAGCGGCGACGTAAAATATGCCGCGCACAGGGTCCCGGGTCTGTGTCCACAGGGGTGGCAGAGAGAGAACATGACAGACGCTCAGGTAGCCGCCTGTCATGTTCTCGGCACTATATGTTAAACTACGCTATTTTGTAGTTTAACATAAAGTATCGATACCAGGAAATCCTGGTATTGACCCGTTTTTTTGCCCCGAAAATCGATAGTAGTATTGATTTTTCGGTGCATCGTGCATCCCTACACTGTACTATGGCCTCTCCATGGCGTGTAATACGCTTATGCTCTGGGCATGCAAGATCCGTCTAATACCTGCAAAATAATTGCACCACCTGGGTGGGACAGGTGGAGTGCACGACCAAGTAGAGGCAGCCACTCCCCCAACTGGAACACAGAAAAAAAAAAAGACAAAATTGGTCAGCTCTCCTAGAACACCGTTCACACTAGGCAGGAGCACATTGCTATGGCTGAAATTGCAAACATACAAAAACACAGAAAAATGCAACAGCTCACTGTAACAGGAGAGCTGACCAATTTTTTTTTTTTTTTTTTCAGATTTGACTAATACCACCATACTGTGATTGGATAACACTGCCATACCAGACCTTAGCAATACTGCCACACTGTGACTGGATAACACCGCCATACCAGACCTGACCAATACCACCATACTGTGACTGGATAACACTGCCATACCAGACCTGACCAATAGCGCCATACTGTGACTGGATAACACTGCCATCCCAGACCTGACCAATACCGCCATACTGTGACTGGATAACACTTCCACACCAGACCTGACCAATACCCCCATACTGTGACTGGATAACACCGCCACACCAGACCTGACCAATACCGCCATACTGTGACTGGATAACACCGCCACACCAGACCTGACCAATATCACCATACTGTGACTGGATAACACCATCACACCAGACCTGACCAATATCACCATACTGTGACTGGATAACACCACCACACCAGACCTGACCAATACCTCCATACTGTGACTGGCAAGTCAGAATGGGAGGTGGGAGACTAAAAAAATTTTTTTTAAAAAAAGTTTCTTTCCCCCTGCAAGGTGCTGCAACAGGCATCGGACAACGGGTGCCTAGTGGTAAATACGGCCCTGCCCCCTCCTAGTGGTGGCACTGGGTGCTATAGATAGGGACAGACACCTTCCTTGGTCCACAGCTCCAGCATCTTACACATGTACAACAATCTAAACACAATGAGCAGCTCCAACTATTACAACATAAAGGAACCTAGCACAGACGTGTTAATACAATAATTTGAGCAGTCGCCCTGTCATTCGGGCACCACCTCCCTCTGTGCTGTCACCTCTCCGGTTCCTTCTTGTTGGCAGCTGAGGATCGAGCACAGGGCTCCCTGGGACTCCTGCCAGCCTGGCACGATCCATTGCGTTATACCTGGGCAGCGTAGTAGGGCGAGCTCCCCACACCTCCATTCTTACAGTTTAACCACAGCCTCACACTTTGGAGTTTGACCCCAGAGCCGAAGAAATTCTGCCGTCTACTTCCCTCTCTCCTTCTGCCCCGAGAAGAAGACGCATCAAGCAGGCACTTGGTAAGCATCGACTCCAGATGACAAACACAGGACTGTCTGCAGAACAATGTCCGCCTTTGTCATCGGGATATAGTATAGGGAGAGTCTGTACTAATAGCCATTGTTTAAAGTCATCATATACTAATGATGACAGATCGCCTGTATACTCATCTACCACTCTATATACTTTATATTGGCATGATAGGAGGCTTTTTGTATCATTTTCACACATATGTTAGGATCACTGCTTGCTGTTGGTGAATGAGAACATCTATCTGTCTTGTATCAGTGTATCTCAGCAGATGTGTTTTTAGGCCTAGGTCAGGCAGTGTTATCATAGTCCCGAGGTAGACAAGAATGAACCCATCCATTTACAGAAAGCAGCAAGCTAGAAATCTATTAGAAAGTGCTACACGACTGTTCATTATAATACACTGACGGGATTTCTGTTCTAGTCACCTAAAACCACTTTTTTGATCAGTTTTGATCAATTGGAGCTTCCAGCAATTGCTATGTATAGCAGGGAGAAGTGGACTTAAAGTTGGGTGAAACGGCGAGCCAGAGAGAGAAGCACATGAGCCCGAACTTCTCTCAGAATATCCAGAGATCATAGGGGCCTCAGCACTGAGACCACAAGTGATCAAAACTTTTGACAAGTCTGTGTAACTGACAGAAACTCTTATAGAATTCATTTTATCGCTGTTTCCATTGGTTGTTTAATTGGTACTTTTATGCAAAAACAACACCACCCCTGTCCTCAGGTTGTGTGTGGTATTACAATTCACCTCCATTTACTTCAGTGGAGTTGCAAAACCACATAGAAACCAAGTACAAGGGTGGTGCTGTTTCTGGAAGAAGGCAGACATGTTTTTATTACCTCCTCCTTGTGTCGTACAGCTGACAGCATGTCCTGATGATCCCCATTCACACCTAGTGACCTACTTTCACTGAATGACGAGCTGTCATGTCATCTGTAGCTGTCACTTTCATCCTTGTGTTTCTCTCATTTGCAGCTTTGATGCCGATTATTCTAAAGTATCGACTCTGCATCCCAGAATATGGAGACCACCCTACCCCAGAATAACGGGACGGGGGAAACCTTCCCTAAGAAGTCTCTGGAAGTTGTAGACATTGTAGTTCTAGTGTTATACTTTATATTTGTACTGGGAGTTGGTTTGTGGGTAAGGATCTGCCTCATTTTCCCTTTCATACTGAGGTGTGTAACCTTTTACAAAAATCTTTTATTGCTTCAATGCACTTAACAAAAAGCTTTGGGAAATGAAATCTCCAACAGTTTTGTCTAGCAAATCTATGTGTCTCCATGGTTACAGACTACAAACAAACCCTGCGTAGTCTGATCCTGCAGTCATATTACCTCTTCTTCTATTTGCAATGTAAGGGGGCAGAAGAGATTGAGAAACACATGACTGCAGGATCAGACTACACTGGGTTTATTTGTAGTCTGTAACCATGGAGACACATAAAAATGCATAGACTTCCCTTTAGTTCATTACAGCAATAAAAAAACGGTACCATTCAAATGAAAATAAATCATTTAAGGGGTTGTTCACGAATCAACTGGTGCCAGAGATTTGTAATTTACGTCTATGAAAAAATCTCAAGTCTTCCGGTACTTATCAAATGCTGTATGTCCTGCAGAAAGTTGTGTATTTTCTTTAGTCTAACACAGTGCTTTCTGTTGCCGCCTCTATTTATGTCAGGAACTGTCCAGAGCAGTAGCAAATCCCCATAGAAAACCTCCCTGCTCTCCAGACTGGAAAGAATACACCACTTTCTGCAGGACTTACAGCAGCTGATAAGTACTGGCAGACAAGATTTTTTTTTTTTTTTTAAATAGAAGTAAATTACAAAGCTCACTTTCTGGCACCAGTTGAATTGAAAGAAAAAAATGTGTTAACAAATCCTTTGAAAGGGTTATCCACG
The DNA here is from genome assembly GCF_027789765.1 of Dendropsophus ebraccatus. NCBI lineage: Eukaryota > Metazoa > Chordata > Amphibia > Anura > Hylidae > Dendropsophus > Dendropsophus ebraccatus. Next base: position 98,984,911 of record NC_091462.1, on the reverse strand, counting down.
ATAAGAAAAACATTGCTGGATCCAAAACCAGCACCTCCCCTGTCCTCAGGTTGTGTGTGTTATTACAATTTGGCTCCATTAAGTTCAATGGAACTGAGGACAACAGTGGCGCTGTCCCTTGAAGAAATCACCTATGTTGTCCTAATCCTGGATAACCCCTTTAATATTTCCTTATCTCTCTAGAGAAGTTAGAGATCTCTGATTACTCAAATAACGTATTATTAACTTTCTGCCAGTCTATGTGGCGCACAAAGCGGAGCACCGTGAAGGGTTACTTCCTGGCAGGAAAGGACATGGTATGGTGGCCTGTAAGTATCAGTCTCCTTGTACATATGATAATATTTTTCTTTAAGCAGGATGTGCGAGATTAGAAACAGAAACAGCTCCCCTCTGGTCTATAGGCTGTGTCCGGTATTGCAGCACAGCCTATTGGAGCACCTATGTGCTCTCTTCATGGGTTTATGCAGGTTTGTGCAGTCACACCTATATACCTCTTATGTCTGCAGGTGGGGGCATCCTTGTTTGCAAGCAATGTGGGCAGCGGGCATTTCATTGGCCTGGCAGGATCTGGAGCAGCTTCAGGAATTGCAGTCAATGCCTATGAATGGAATGTAAGTACAATGTAGAGAACAGCCTAACACTCAGCAAGATGAGATGCGATGAAATCATTGTCAATACCACCATTGTCCTTATTCTAGAAAATCCAGTTAATTGAGTATGAAAGACCAAACATAACATGGGAAAGTATGTCTTACATCCTGTATTATACTCCAGAGATGCACTCACTATTCTGCTGGTGGAGTCACCGTGTACATACATTACATTACTTATCCTGTACTGATCCTCAGTTACATGCTGTATTATACACCAGAGCTGCACTCACTATTCTGCTGGTGGGGTCACCGTGTACATACATTACATTACTTATCCTGTACTGATCCTCAGTTACATGCTGTATTATACACCAGAGCTGCACTCACTATTCTGCTGGTGGGGTCACTGTGTACATACATTACCTTACATTGCTGTGGAAGCATCTTGGTCACAGCTGTTAATGTGTATAAGGCAGATAATAGCACTGGACCTGTGTGACCAATGAACTGTTACCCGATTGGTTGTTGGGAGCAGATTTCTCTGGCTGGAAAGTCTTTACTATGTTGTTAACAAGTCCCTGATTATGTTATAACAGTGAGCGAGCTGTTAATTGCTTCAACTGATCATTCTTAGTAGTTGGCGCCTCCTACTGGTCACATGTTAATATAACTTGTTTTGTGGTTTTTATAGAGACATTTCCTATATTAAACTCCAGAGCAGCATTCATAATTCAGCTTATTCCAGAGGACTCTCTTCTCAATATTATTATATCAGCAATTACACACAGTGCCCTGCGATGACGATGATGATGATGTTGTCCATAGCAACAACCCATCATGTGACCACAGGAAACCATTGCCACCATCATGACTTTGGCCACCATGGTGATGTCATGTGTTGTCATTGCAAAATGCATTATTATTCTTTTTGTCAAATGGGACCTCCCAAAAACAAGCTGATAATATTGTTTTCTGCCTCTGGGACCCCCAGAGATCAGCAGCAATCTGTAAGGAACGCAGCAGTAAGTGTTCAGTTTTCCTGCAGCGCCACCACAGGGGAAATTAAACATTACAACTATTTAATCAAGTCAGTGGGTTGTGTGTAGAAGGTATGGACGTGTTGGGTCCTCCAGAGAGGGAGACACTCTTTGTAGCTGCTCTCTGTCTGATCATACAGTATAGTCATTGTTCTCCTTGTATATTGAGGATTGATTATTACTCTCTTCGCTGCAGGGCCTCTTCTGTGTCTTGGTGTTGGCCTGGTTGTTTCTCCCTATTTATTTATCAGCTGGGGTAAGCAATCCAAGTAGCTGTACACACTACACTATGTATAAGGCCTGGGGCAATGTCACCCTTATGTACGTGTCTTATATCCAGGTCACCACAATGCCTGAATATCTACAGAGACGCTTTGGAGGAAAACGGATCCAGATTTATCTCGCCATCCTCTACTTGTTCATCTACATATTCACCAAGATATCTGTAAGCTCCAAGACATTCAGATTACTATGTCCCAGGATGTACTGTCAAGACATAGGAAGGCTATGTTCATATCTCGTTTTCGGCCTCCCGGAATCAGTGCTTTTGGGCATCCTTTTTTCACAGATTCCCGACGTGGGGCTGAAAACGAGATGTGAACATGGCCTAACTACATTCTCAATAAGGAAAGCAAGACAAAACTATGTGTGAATAAACCATGCCCATCCCACAATCCTTATAAACCACACCCATGTATAAACAAGTTGTATGGTGCACATATTAAGCCACACCCCCTCTTCCTGTGTTTTGTCTTGCTTTGTCTGTTACTAGAGACAGATTTCTGCTGCTAAAAGGCAGTGGGCAGCAGATGACAGTGAAGTCCTTAGAGCTTTTATCTGGGGGTTAATGAAGGGATATACAAATCACACAAAGCTCTGATGGCTATAAAGATATATGAAAAATGATAATAGGTTTTCCCTTCAGGTGGACATGTACGCTGGCGCACTATTTATCCAGCAGGCTCTGCACTGGGATCTCTATGTGGCGGTGATCGGGTTACTCATCATCACTGCGATCTATACTGTGGCCGGTGAGTTGTGCACAGTGAGTAGCGTCCATATTATGCTCCATATCTAACCTCTTCTTTATATATCACTATGGCAAATACCAGTTCCAGTCCAGATAGGAGATGAATTACTGATCTTCTGATCCGATGCATTGTAGGAGGCCTGGCTGCCGTCATCTACACCGACACATTGCAGACGGTCATCATGATCATCGGGGCTCTTATTCTCATGGTGTTTAGTAAGTAGTTGAAGGTTTGTATAAAGCACTTACATCCAGAGCCTGGCCCAATACATCTCAGGGCTGAGGGTTTGTTACAGTTGTATCCAGTGTAGACAGTGCCCTGTGTTACTATGTTTTACCTTCACTGATGCACTGTAACATCTCTATTTAGGCTTCATAGAGGTTGGCGGCTATACAGGACTGGAGGAAAAATATTTTACTGCCATCCCATCAAGACGCAATGAGAACAGCAGCTGTGGGATCCCCAGAGAAGATGCATTTCACCTCTTCCGAGATCCGGTGGACTCAGATCTGCCGTGGCCCGGTGTCCTGGTGGGGATGACCATTCCATCTATCTGGTATTGGTGCACCGATCAGGTACATAATGCTCAGTGCATCAAGTCCCCAAGATTTTTATTTAAAGGTGTTGTCCAGTGTAGTGTACCCCCGGTGTGATGTTAGTCGGAGGAGCCGCCGGTCACTTGCTAGGTGTTGTAGTGGGACACCCCTTCTATGTTGGATGGCCGAGATACAGCCGGTCCTTGGTAGGTTGTCATGTGACGCCAGGTGTGATGGCATGCCTGCTTATAAGTTACAAGGCCGGTTGTACCCTTTTTTCCTGTGGTCAGTGTCTTGCCGGGTTGCTACAAGGTCCCTTGGGGTTATGTCATAGATGGCCAGAATGGCGTAGTGACCCTCCCAGATAGTTAGACCCGCCAACCACAGAAAGGGGAAGTGTCCCAAGGTTGCGGTGTGTGCTGTGTCGGTGGCGGCAAATAATCACAGAGTCTTAGAATAACGTTGAGTTGGTTTACTACTTGCAGATATTTAGCAGGTAATACAGGTTCCACAATATAAGGTTTCTTTAGACTCTCTTAAGTCTCTGGAATACACTTGACAAAGTTCCAATAAACACTTGATAAGAGAATGACCAGATTTGTAGGATAAGTGCAGTGTAGGATATAATCGGTTGGTTGAGTTGTGCTGAGTAATACAAGGAATATAGTAGCAGAGAGAAAGATGCCGTGAGAGTCTTAACCCATGTAGTACTGTGCTCTGCCGGGATGTTGGAGGATGAGGTACAATACTAATGGCCCTATTCCACGGAACATTTGTTGTTCATAAATTCGCTAAAACGACCGCTCGTTAACGATAATCGTTCCGTGGAATAGATGTAAACGATTGAACGACTACAGCAAAATCGTCGTTCAGTCGTTATAAAATGTTTTTCAACATGTCGAAAAAAAATTGTTAGTCTTTCAACGCTAATTCGCTAATCGTTTTGTTGAATTAGAAATCGTGAAATCGTTCACCCAATGTGTTGAAAAACTAGGTGTGTTGTATTCAAATTATCACCCCGGCGAACGTTTTAAACGAGCATGTAACGACCGCAAAGTAATCGTTATCGTTCACGTGTTATATGTTGTCGTTCGCAAAATATAGTCGTGAATTAATCGTTAACGAGCGGTCGTTTTAGCGAATTTATGAACGACAAACGTTCCGTGGAATAGGGCCATTAGAAGAATAAGAATAAAAAGAAGAACACCTGTGCCCATGTATTGACCTTTGATTTCAGTCTTCACACCACCTTATGCCCACTAGACTCGGCTGAACCTTCCTAATGGGTGACACAGGCCCCAGACCTTGTTACCTGGGTTGAACGGAATGCTGAGGGTTCCATGCTGACACCCGCGCTGCGAGACAGAGTTCATAAGCTACTGCAACTTTGCTCTGTCCGGATCAGTTCCTAGCTCTTTGGCACTGTAGTGAATACTGTCCTGCTCTGTGACTTCTCTTTGTGCACAGTGTGGGTTGAGGTTGTCTCTGGCTAGTCCCCTCTTAACAGGAGTTGTCTACAGATTCTGGTGACACATAAAACAATAACCCTTTGAGATCCTTCAGCTGGGCAGCTTCCATATACACATACATAATATAGGGACATCTAGTGGCTAACTTTTGATACTACTTTCATCACAATAATAATACAAGAAGTACAGACTTTTACGAATGGTGTGTATAACTGCAACACCCCTAGTGGGACACCACATCCAGGATTGGAAAAAGCAAAGCTTTCTTGCTAAAACAGCTTCATTCACTTCAATGGAACTGAGCTGCAAAATCACATCCAAGCTAAAGGGCCTATTCCACAGGAACGATAATCGGCCGAATCGGCTCGATTCGGCCGATTTTCGCTCCGTGGAATAGAGAGAACGATCAGCCGATGATCGTGTCATCGGCTGATCGTTCATTTAGGTTCAGACCTAAAATCGTCGTTCGCCACCAGCGCATCGCTACGGTTGAATATCGGTGAGCGGCAGCGACCGATGATTTCAGCAGAACCATACATTACCTGTCAGGGCCGCAGGTCTTCTCCTCCCGGTCCCGCGCGGCAGCATCGGCTTTGGAGCGGGGCTGTCTGAACTGACAGACCGCTAAGCCAATCATTGGCTGGGCCTGCCGCGGCCAGGGATTGGCTGAGCGGTCTGTCAGTTCAGACAGCCCCGCTCCGAAGCTGCTGCAGCTCGCGGGACCGGAAGAAGAAGACCTGCGCCCAGACTGGTAATTTATGAAGCAAGGACTGCAAGGACATCCGTAACGATGTCCCTGCAGCCCTTGTTTCACGGTCATCAGGGCTGTGGAACAGGCCCAGTAAACGAGCGCCGATCTAGGAGACAGGCACTCGTTTACGCCGTTGATCGGGTCCCTAAGGGCAAGAGAAGCAGCCATGTTTTTCTTAGTCTAGATAATTAATTTATATACAACGTCAATGTATCCCCAGGTCATTGTGCAAAGATCTCTGTCCGCTAAGAACCTCTCTCATGCCAAGGGTGGCTCCCTGTTAGCAGCTTATATCAAGTTCTTACCTTTGTTCATGATGGTGTTTCCTGGAATGATCAGCAGGATCCTCTTCACAGGTAAAGTTAAGACCAAGTCTACACAGTAAAGTTAATTGGGAAAGTAGATCTAGAGAAGAAGGGGTCCTGGGAAGAGACATCACATGAGGGTCTTGGTTGACTTCTTCACTGGAGTGGACTGCTGCTGACATTATAGACATAATTCTCATCTTTACTGCAGATCAGGTGGCATGTGCAGATCCTGAACTCTGTAAGGCAATCTGTGGAAACCCGTCGGGATGTTCTGATATAGCGTATCCCAAGATGGTGATCGAATTACTGCCAACAGGTAAGACAGCATCTATTGCAAGGGACTACATTTTAACAAATAGCACAATGGACAAACACATAATTGATTCTTTCTGTCTTTTCTCCTAGGACTGCGAGGTCTGATGATGTCTGTGATGATCGCTGCCCTCATGTCCTCACTGACATCCATATTCAATAGTGCCAGCACCATCTTCACCATGGATCTGTGGCGTCACTTCCGCCCTCGCTCTACAGAGTGGGAGCTCATGATAGTAGGGAGGTAGGGGGTCATCCTAACAGATATTATATCCACAACAACCTCCTCTGACATATGCTCTATTGTTTTAACACACTTTGCATAAATCAATACAATATAACATAGGAAATGTAATGTATCTTATCAGAGAAAAATGCCTTTCTCCTCTTACCTGCTCCTTTCCTGCCTGAACACTAATCTTTCATTTACTGTGCAAAACTGCCCCACCTTAAGGGAAATAGACTATCAGCCCACTGAGGGATCAGGTTACATTGTGCCATAGACGTCTATTAAAAGGAAAGTAAGAGGAGGGGGAGTGGCTGGAGAGAGGTAGAGGCAAACAGAAAGACAGCAGAGAGGCTACAGAAACTTTTAGGGGGAGATTTATCAAACATGGTGTAAAGTGAAACTCAGGGGCGTAACTACCACTATAGCAGCCATAGCGGCTGCTATGGGGCCCGCCGCATCAGGGGGCCCCATGGCCTGCTCCTGCAATACACTAGGCCCCCTGAGCCGTCATCATTTGCAGCACCGGGAGGCCCTGCTGGTCTCCTGGGTTTTGCAAATGTCCCTTTAACTGCAAGCACTCCTGACCAGAGCTAGCAGTTATGTAGTTATGACTTCACTTGACCGTTTAGTGGTCAGTCGGGGGGGGGGGGGGGGGGGGGGGTTCCAATCAAAAGTTTGTTATGGGGCCCAGCTATTTCTAGTTACGCCCCTGGTGTAACTGGTTCAGTTGCCCCTAGCAACCAATCAGATTCCACATTTCATATTCTATATATATATATATATTCTATTCTATATAATCTGATTGGTTGCTAGGGGCAACTGAGACAGTTTTACTTTACACCATGTTTGATAAATCTCCCCCTTAGTGTGTATTTGATTTAACCCCAGTACTGGAAGCCACTTACACTCCTTAGTACTGCTCTGTAATGGCCTCCATGTTGCTGCAGATGCTGAGATATAGAATCCCCTATTCTGTGTGTGTAGTGTACGGGAGACGTCACAGCAGATAAGCTCCACCCACTACCGCAGGGGCAACTGAAAAATAATTATATAGCCTGCAGAGGGGAAAACTGATGAAAAAAATCCACCAAACAGTTTCATAATGGTCAGAATCAATGTGAACCTATCAATTTTAGCAGGTTTGGGCAACTATCTAATGTATATTAGGTATTCAGCTGATCATTTCTCCTATGGACTGGGATAGTTGAATCGTACTCCTTTGTGGTGAAGGAAGAAAAGCTGCAGCCAGAAGCATTGGCAGTGGCTTATTCCTCACCCCGAAATAAGAACATATATACATTCAGTCAAACTCAGCCTGCGTGTATAGGGAGGAGGAACGGGAGTAACAGCTATCTACTGTACAACGACTCTCATGGAGGCCATTGAAGGTTCATGGTCAGGTCTTCCTCATTTCAGGGTGTTTGTGCTGGTGCTGGTGGTCGTGTCCATTCTGTGGATCCCTCTGGTTCAGGCCAGCCAGGGTGGTCAGCTTTTCATCTACATCCAGTCTATAAGTTCCTACCTACAACCCCCTGTGGCCGTAGTCTTCATTGCTGGATGTTTTTGGAAACGAACGAATGAAAAGGTGATGATTTACAACGTATCTAATGACCCATTGGGATGTTCAGGATCGATGGAGGGTGGAATGCCCAACTGGGATCGCCTATCTATTAGCCAATAGGGGGGGAGGGGGGGATCCAATTCATTTCAGTCCTGTAATAAGGACTGTTGAGTGGGTTTGAGAAGCCCCTCTTTGCATAGTAAACATAGGGGACCTAGCCATAGAGATTCCATGTTATTGCTAGAAATCCAAATAGTCGGACCCCAAGAAATCAGTTGATACCTCCAGGGGTCCCTAGTGGGACAGTTTACCTAAGAAATATCAGCTTCAAGGACCTCTCAAACAAACAGTAGCCCCCGACCCCACAACTCTCTCCAATGACCACTGAACTAGAACATTTGTCTTCCAGGGGGCATTCTGGGGTCTGACCATAGGGCTGGTGGTTGGTATAATCCGCATGGTGTTGGACTTCGTCTACGCAGCACCACAATGTGACCAGCCAGACACACGGCCATCGGTGGTGAAGTACATACACTACCTGTATTTCTCTATGATCCTCGCACTACTGACTCTCATAGTTATGGTCAGTGTCAGTCTGTGGACCGAACCCCCAACCAAGGAAATGGTAAGAAATCCTTAGGATACAGCCTATATATCTAACCCCAAAACTACCCCCCACCCCGATCCTATGTCATGTGACATGTCTCCTTCACCTTTAAGGTCAGTCGTCTCACCTGGTTCACACGTTTTGATAAAAGAGAAGGTAGTCCGGAAATAAGAGAAGATGTAAAGACAAACAGTGTGGTGGAGACCCCCGCCGAGACCGACCATCCTGACAGTATTAGCAACAAGTCTGCAGGTAAGATGTCTGCTGAGGAGGTAAAATATAGCAATGGAATCCCAAAAATATTACTGGCGGTAACAGGATTCCTTCTAGGCGCAACTCAATGGAAGGAGGGGGTGCAGCATTATTGGAAGGCTCTATCTATATTGTGTGATTGTGTGATCTCATTCTTATCTATAGAGAACGTGCCCTTCACCACCCGCCTTAAGAAGGCCATACTCTGGTTATGCGGGATGGAAAGGAACAAGGAAAGTCAGATGGAGACTCCAGTTGCCCCAGAAGAGCCCCCTGAAGTTTTGCTGTATGAGAGTCCGCTGGTGAAGAACATCCTGAATGTAAACCTCATCGTCTGTATGAGCGCCGCCATCTTCATGTGGGGTTACTTTGCCTAAGCCAGAACATGACATTTCAGCCATGGAAAGTTCTTGTTGGACATATTACCATCATGTGACCTCTCAGGAATTGATGTGCAGGGCGTCATCTTCTATGATATGCCATGACCATGGCTACAAAACTAGAACTCTCAGCATGCCCTGCCTGTTTTTGGCTGTCGAGGCATGCTGAGAGTTCTAGTCTCGCAGCAGCAGGAGAGCCAAAGGTTGGGCATCACTGATCTAAAGGAACATCAAATAATATAAAGCAGGATTGGTTTAACAAAATGGGGGGGGGGAGGGGAAAGCAGCAAACAAAAACTGACCCCCAAAATGGACAATATCAGGGACAATACTCTTATTTATGGAACTATTGTTACTCTGGTTTTGGAATTTCTCAATAAAACCGAAGTGTCGGAGAAAGAGCTCAATGTGTGGTGCGTCTATATAGCTAGCCCACTGTCACCACCAGGGCGGCGCACTGCGTATAGATATATACACTTACAGTATTGTTCACAAACAAGTGGCTTTACAACCATAATAAAGAAAGTATACTTGTCTCCGTGCCTCCACTGTGCTGCTCTGAGACAGCTGGAACTAAGTTTCTGTCTGGCTTCTTAATACATCATGGCCCCTGTCCCACTGATGGATTGCCCGTTCAGCCAGCCAGTGACTGTACTAGTGTCCTGCCCCAGTCTCTGATTGGGTGAGTGGGCAGTCCATCAGCTGCTGGCGGCTGGCTGGAAACGTTCAGGCAGTGCTAGAGAGACACAGGGATGGTAAGTATACTTTTTTAGTATGTTCTGTTTAGCCTGTTTGTTTGTTTTTTGACTAATCGGAGCGCAAATAAAGATAAATTTTGCACACAGGGACACACCTCCCCACTTGCAATGCCGTGCCCATTCACCACCCATAAGGTATACATTTTTCATATACCTTTTCTTTAAGCCACTTTTCAAGTTTCCGCCACGCACAGCCATTAATAATTGTGCCACTTAGTGTTCAGACCCAAACCAATTGTTACAATAAGCAGGGAGAGAAGTGTGTGCTCAGTGCTTCTCTCCCTGTTTCTTGCACGAAACCAAGATGGTTCCCTAGACCAGTGTTTTTTTTTCCAATTCCAGTCCTCAGGCCTCCCCAACAGGTCATGTTTTGAGGATTTCCTTAGTATTTCACAGGTGATATAATTATCCTGAGCGCATCAGGTATTAGCACAAGTGTCTTTGTACGGGATATCCTCAAAACATGACCTGTTGGACTGGAATTAAAAAGCACTGCCCTAGACGTACAGTAATAGGTATATGATCACCGACCAACCAGCAAGAATTCTGCCTCTCACAGACAAATTAATTTTTCTTAAAGAAGCTCCTCCTACTCTGCACGTATTTCTTGGATTAAGTGCACCTTTTAGAACCTGTATAAAAAAAAAACAGCTGTCCACCCACTCAATCTCTCCACTATGGCCCAAACCAAAGAGCTGTCCAAGGACACCAGAGCACCCCATGGTCACCATGTCTGATACTAGCTAAGGGTCCTTAAGACAAAGCGATTTTAGTAACAATGTGAAATGCACTACTTCATGCATGTATATACCTTAAGCTATTAGTAATTGTGCAATTCACAGAGGTGAAGGGGTCTCTAATTAAAACCTAACCCTTCCAAAACCCCCACGTTTCATCACTATACAGTGACTTTCTCAAGGGTCACACCTCCTCCCCCGCCCCCCAACCCACCTATCAGACGAGTGGGGGATATGGCTGGCATATGCCTGGGGTTCATCTTGATGAATCACCTCCAAGATGACCGTCAATCTTTCTTGGTCTGGGGCCACATGCAAGATCTCACCTCATAGGGTAAAGATGATTCAGGAAAAGGTCAGGCATCAGCCCAGAACTACACAGGAGGACCTGGTGAACGACCTGAAGAGAGCTGGGACCACAGTCTCTAGGATTACAGTTAGTAACACACTACGCCATCATGGATTATAATCCTGCATGGCACGCGAGGTCCCCCAGCTCACTCCAGCACATGTCCAGGCCAGTTTAATGTTCACCAATGACCATCTGGATGATCCACATGAGGCATGTGGTCACAACTTTTTGTTATCCACTCCACTCGCCGTGTTTGAAGGAAAAAAGGACATAGTACAACCCCAAAAACACAGTCCCTAACATGAAGCATGGTGGAAACATATTTTGGGGGTGCTTTTCTACAAAGGGGACAGGATGACTGCATCGCATTGTAAAGAGAATGGATGGGGCCATGTACCGTAAGATTTTGGCCAACAACCTCCTTCCCTGATGGGTCGTAGCTTCATAAGAAACATTTCATGGACCTTGAGTGGCCTATCCAGTCTCCACCCCTGAACCCTATAGAAAATTTTGGGAGGAGCTGAAACTCAATGTTGCCCAGAGACTAGAGATGATCAAACTTCGCGATTTTGCAGGTTCGAGCGAACTCGAACCTGCAGCATTTTATTCCCGATACCTTTCCGTTCCATGGGGAAGGAGGAGACAGGCCCGGTACCGCCTGGAATTCCCGCATACAGCCTTTTACCTATTCCACAATTCCAGAAGATGTGTATGGAGGAGGGTGACACAATCCCTGCTGCAGTGTCGGCAAACCGTCAAGAACTACAGGAAACGTCCGAACTCCAAAGGTTTCTGCACCCAATTTAAATTTTTTTTCTATTGTATCAAAATATTTTGTAATAAAATGCAGATTAATTACTTAGAAATCCTACAATGTGATTGTGTCTCCCACAGGTGACGTTACCTGCAATAATAATTACACATCTCTCCAGTCTCTGTGGGTGGGAAAACGTACAGAATCGGCAGTGTATCAAATATTTATTTACTCCACTGTGGGTTCATAAAAACAAAAATCTAATCTTCACGGAGCTTGAAGAGCCATGTTGTGGAGTGAAGCTTCTACCACAGAATCGTTGTGGAAAATAAATGAAAAAAATAAAATGTAACTTTTTTTAATCATTCTGAAAATAAGCGTCAGCCGAAGCAGCCATGTTTTATTCCCTTAGAGGAAATGTACTGTACAGAAACCTTCTTATAGTGTGCCAAAAATATATATAATTTATCATACATTTGTATCTGTCCAACCGTATCCAAAGTACACAATGAAAGCTGGGTGAGCTGATGAAGAAGAACAGCAAAACTGAACAGAAGGAAAACACGGTGGACACAGAAGAGATGGAGAAAACAAGGCCACATCTGTAACAAAATATAACTCCACAAGAAATAAACGGGGATTGGTCCTTGTAATGGCACAGAACCCCAAAGCTCAGAAGTTAGCTGTAACTGCAGTTCAGTGTAAAGGTCTTTATGTAGCAAGTAGCATTACTGCCACCTACAGGTTGTAAGAGGCACTGCACAAAAAAAACAAACTCGTTCTTTATAAGTTTCAGTACCTTTTCTTCATCAGCTAAAAGTACTATAGGAATTTTCAGGGACCCATCGCTGCTCCCGCTGATGTAAATGCTCTCCAGTTGTTGCAAAACTTGTCATGCTGGGAGTTGTAGTTTTTCAACAGCTGGAAAGCTACAGGTTGGGGAACACTGCTATGAAGGTAGCATAGTCAAGATAAGGTGGTGATAGGGCAGCCTATAGACCAGGGGGAGTGAACCCTGGCTCTCCAACTGTTGCAAAACTACAACTCCCATCATGCCTGGAATTGTAGTTTGGAACAGCTGGAGGGTCCAAGGTACCCTGTCCCTACCCTATATCCGCCATTGATTTTCTTCAGCCTAGTCAGGATGCATACAAAAATAACTGTCAATCACTTCTCAGGACCGCCCACTGGACTCCTTAGCTCAGGAAGAGCAGAGAATTATAGGAAAAAAAAATAATTGCAAATTGTTCTGAATTTTTCCCCACATAACGATATATCAGCCTGCTTGTCTCCTACAGCTGTATAACATGGCATTTAAAGAGAATCCGTCAGCTTTATATCATGTCTAAAGCTGCAGAAAAAGGCAGATAGCAAATACCTAATAAACTAAGGATAGCAGGCTCTTAGATGATGGCTACTTGCAAAGCTATAAAAGCATGCTTTCCTTCCAAGCTCAAGTGCCACAGAGACTGTGCTGCAGCATGTACATCTCCTCCCTCCCTGATTGATGTAAAAGGTTCAGCACTGGAAGCCAAGCTGGGTGGGAAGGGAGTAGACGTAGATGCAGTAGCTCAGCACCACCTCTATGACACTTGAGCTTGGAAGGAAAACATGATTTTATAAGTTTGGACACAGCTCATAGGAAAATAAAATATATTATATCTGGCTTAGATCTGCAGACCTGAATAATATATGTTACCTCCCTCTCTGGGAGTCTCACAGAGATATAACTATATACATATTTTTTCTTCTCCCTCAATCTATCTTCCCATTTCTGAAGCTCTGAGCTGTATATAGAGCTGACAGACTCTCTTTAAACACCTTCCATAAGCCAAGACCCCCCACCAATTGAAGGGGCACAGCAATAACCATCATACTTGCTCAGCTTTCATTAAACCCAGTTAGTAGGACCAGTGATAGTAGTCACTGAGGGGGGATTGCACAAAAGCCTCCACGGATTACTAGCGCATAGACCACCAACCAATGACTTCTCCAGACATGGGACTTATGTACTCTGAAACACTGTATCATGTAACACCCCGAGGGGCTCCATTGGGCACAACATCTTCTAGCGGCAAGACTGGGATAATGAAGCAAACAAATCTGTGTTCTCCAACCTGTGACTCCACAACTACAACTCCCAGCACTTAGTTTAGTAACTGCAGTAGAGTGACATGTCGGAGAACGTAGCTATAACTGATAGCCAGCAGTATGTGGCCTGACATAATTCGTTATTCTTACATGCTCATCTTAAAGGGGTCTCCGTTTTTTTCCCCCCTAAACATGAGAACATCCAAGCGCACAAAGGGTTAACAGGAGGAAAGAAAGGAAAAGAAAAAACACATGGAAGTGTATTGGTGGAATGTCTGCAGAGGCTTCTGCCCCCTCCGGCTAAATACGTCATTTTAATAGTGGCATAAACTAGAAATATATATATATATTTATATATAGACCGGTCCATACAGTCCGATAGGCAAGACACATCAGGTCACTGAACGTCCTTCACACTGTATGTAGAAAAAAACAAAACCGAGGAGGTGGGAAGAGGAAGAAGCTTCTCGCCGCTGGGTCTTGTCACGAGGTCTATGGGGCTGGACTGTCCGTAGTCTTGGAGTGCAGGACTCTTCATCTCCCATCTTACAGAGCAGTGCTCTCCACGTCTGTGTCAAGGAGGACCACCGGCAGCGATGGAGGATCTACAGCGGGGACCGCGCATACAGATTCAGCAGGAGGGTGTCCTGGGACTGGATCTGGAAGGAAAGAAGATCGTCAGGAAACATATCTAGGTTGTGTCCAATGCAATGCTAGTGTCGTGCCTGCAGGGGGTGCTGGGCGCTGCTTGTGCTCCCGCAGCATTATCCCACAATCAAAAGAGGATATAGGGCAGGGATGGGGAACCTTCGGCCCTCCAGCTGTTGCCAAACTACAATTCCCATCATGCCTGGACAGCCAAAGCGAAGCTTTGGCTGTCCAGGCATGATGGGAATTGTAGTTTGGCAACAGCTGGAGGGCCGAAGGTTTCCTATCCCTGATATAGAGCAACTTTATCAGTACTTTCCTTTACCCGTTTTGTACCAGTTCTGAGTTACATTGGGTTTTCATCTCCAAATATCTTAAAGGAGCTGTGCAGCCCTCCAGCTATTGCAAAACTATGTTTCCTATCTTGCCTGGACAGTAAAAGCAGGACTGGAATTGTAGTTTTGCGACAACTGGGGGGCTGCAGTTTTCCCACCATTGACATCATACAATCCTCTAGAAGAGTCCCCAAGGACAATATGGTCTCAGGATGTCCTGCTACTAGTGATCAGTGTGATTGAGCGTAGTGTGGGGGGTGTAATCACCCTGCAGCACCACCGCAGGTGAAGGGAAGTATTACACTGATGCAGTTAGGCTTTCAGTGTAATACATGGATGGGCCAGGTCCTACAGGAAGGTGGATGCTTTGCTGCAACCAATGTGAATAGTGATTACATGAAAGGACTCAAAGTCTGTACAAAACCGGTAAAGCAAAGTAAGTGCAAAACGAGTGACCGTTGTGTATAGTGAATGTGCAAAGCCCTGTCTCATCTGTATCTCAGTCCTGTCATATTCTGCAAGGTCCATAAAGGGGTAATCCAGGATCAGAACTACATAGCACTGCTTAGGCGTGGTAGTGCAGCTCAGTTCCACTGTGGTGAATAGAGCCAAGCTGTAACACTACACACAACCGGAGTATGAGTGTGATGACGGTTTTTGGAAGAGAGTAGCCATGTTTTCCATATCCTGGAACACTCCTTTAAACAATCACCCTCTATAGAAACAAAGCAGCTGGTTCAAGACAATGAGGCTACATATATACTGCACTAGAGTGTGTATTGGTGTATGTATGAATATAATATAATTAGGGGGTTTATTATGCGCAAAATGCTTTCCCCAAAAACAGGCGCAGTAACATCCCACAGCCTGAAGAGGTCACTGTTTTCCCACTGTGGGGTTTAGCAACATTTTTCAGTGTTTTAATGCAGGAGAAGGGATGGGGAACCTGCAGCGCTCCAGCTGTTGCGAAACTACAATTCCCATCATGCCTAGACAGCCAATGGCATGATGGGAAGTATAGTTCTGCAACAGCTGGGGAGCCAGAGATTCCCCATGCCCGTTCCCCATAAATTCAGTTCTATATGTAAGTAGGTGATAACTGCAATTATTACTCAAAGTCTGAACTGTATTCAAGTACAACAGTGACCTCTACAGGCTGCTATGAAAAATGCAGAGCATACACCTACTCACAGAATGAGAGTAACCCTTTAAAGTAGGAGACTGCAAATAATTATCATGGTGGAAACAAGATGTACTTTAACCCTAAAAGACCAATCAGGTCATATGACTGGTGCTTATGGGTTACAGAACTTCTCTGTTAAAAGGAAATCCACTTAAAGGAGTTTTTCTTTCAAATTAAATGGTGCCAGAGATTTATAATTTACTTGTTTTTAAGAAAAAAAAAAAATCTCAAGCGTTTCAGTACTTATCAGCTACTGTATGTCCTGCAGAAAGTGGTGTATTCTTTCCAGTCTGACACACTGCTCTCTGCTGCCACCTCTGTCTATGTCAGGAACTGTCCAGAGCAGTAGCAAATCCCCGTAAAAACAAATCCCACCTCTACTGCTCTCCAGACTGTAAAAATACACCCCTTCCTGCAGGGCATACAGCAGCTGATAAGTACTGAAAGACTGGATACTTTTTTTTAAATAAAAGTAAATTACAAATCTCTGGAACTTCCTGGCACTAGTTGATTTGAAAGAACTTATTATGGGGGAACTGTAGACTGTTTGGAACTGCTAGAAGGCCATATGTTGATTTAGTCTTCAAGCACAAGATGTCTATAATCATATCAGTCTCTGTATATGGAGTTCCCCTTTATGTAAAAGATTTAAAGGTAGAGGCATCTTAAACATCCCCTAACATTCCTGATTAGATTAATGTGAATAAATCAGGTTTCCATATAATTTACTGTGAAGTATATAGAGGAACCCTTTATTGTGGGGTACACTTCTTGTCGGGTTCTTGCTCTGTTACAAACCTTGACCGACATGTCTGTGTGTGTTTTCATTTCCCACCTGCATGAGTCTAGGAAGAGGCAAGCCAAACCCCCGGTGGAGACCACATGCTGTATTAGTCGTTGCATACAAGCCTGGTTAGGGCCACACACAGTTAGTACCCGGCACACGTCCAAGCATGATTGGGGGGAGAAGTGTCAGTAAAGTGTGTTTCGGCCAATCAAGAGCCTGGTTCCTTACCATCGGCACCGCCCAACCTCAGTGTTACTGATAATGTCACATCATACATCTGATAAAATTATGCACAGTTAGAATGTGACTGCATGCAAACAGATTATAAGCAGAACAGGTCCTACACCCCCCCTCACTGACATCCTACTGTGTCTTATAGGGTACTGCTCCAGGGCCCGCTCCTTATGGCATGGGTAGGGAACCCTGGCCCTCCAGCTGTTAAAACTACAACTCCCATCATGGCTGCACAGCTTTAGCTGTAACTGTCCAGGCATGATAGAAGTTGTAGTTTTGCAACAGCTGGAGAGCCAATGTTCCCTTCTCCTGGCATACGGGGTTATACAAGATTAAGAAATCGTAGCTGACTTCTTAAAAAAAAAAAAAAAAGTTGGAGCTGATCTGTAATACCGTCCAATCAGATGTGACGTCAGACAGTGTAGGGACACGCCCTACTGGCACATAGACTGGTAACACCTGCTTGTCAATTTATTAACACACAGAGGTCTAAGAAGAGGAACCCTATATTTCTGTTACATGGGGATACAAGTATTCACTAAGACAGGTTTTCTGTAAGAGGGTATTCCTATGTCAGCTGGTCATTCACTATCCATAGTGCCAGCTCATTGCTGCCGGGGACCCCCTAATCACCAGATGAGGGATACAGTCAACCCCACAATGAATGGAGGGGTCAGTACACCTGCACAGTCACGGTGGGCTCCACTCTATTCACCCTCTATGGGATGAGTTTGGCGCTCTGTACGGCAGCCTCATACAGTATGTATGGAGCACCAGCCGCGGTGGCTGTGCAGGTGCAGTAAGCGCTCTAGTTAAGGATGGTCCGAACCTGCAGGGGTTCGGGTTCGTATGAACCCGAACTCTCGGCAATGATTCCTGCAGTCTGCCCGCTCCATGGAGCGGGTGGATACAGCGGGAGGACCGCCTGGAAAACTGGGATACAGCCTATGGCTATGGCTGTATCCCAGTTTTCCAGGCGGTCCTCCCGCTGTATCCACCCTCTCCATGGAGTGGGCAGACAGCGGGAATCATTCGGACCATCCCTAGCTCTAGTCATTGTGGGGATGACTGTATTCCTGTTCTTGGGTGGAGGTCCCAGAGGATGAACCCATAGCAATCAGCTTGTTATCCCCTATAAACAGCGGATAACATGCAGAGATGGGAATAGCCCCTTTAAAAAAAAAAAAAAAAAAAAAGATTGTGGTGAAACAAAGGGTCCAGAAGTCCAAATCTCCAGAACCCAGAGAGAAGACGGACCCTGGAGCAATAGCCGCACTTATTTCACTAATAACTCATCCTCAAACAAGTTTTTTTTCCCCCAAGTTATATGCAAATAAATTTCTTAATTTCTTCCTATACTTCAGCCATCATGTCAGGACCTCTGCTTGCTGCAAGTGAACAGTGTGACAGTGAGATATGTAAACCATCTCAATGGAGTCCATTACCAGAATGTCAGGATACAGAGTAGTGAGCACTAGACCTGTGACAGAGGCCCCCATAGACAGCAAGCAGGGGTATTGAGATGGTCTATGAGAAGGATGACAAACTTCCTTTATATATAGGACAGGCTTGAAGCTGACCACTAGTCTGATACATAACGTCATTGCTTTATATCACCCTATATACTGTATCACATGGTGGTATACTGAACATATTGTATATATAACATAATGCAGATACTATAGAGCCAATGGTATATGGGTGACATGCATACAAAGTGTGGTAACCTATAGAGAGCGGCTTTAGAAGCATCCACCATCCCCAGTTCAACCGCTGCAGGGAAATGTATAATTCAGCCATCTTCATGCAAACACACTAGTTCTATGTCTAGACGGAGGGCAGAAGTAAAGGATTGCACAGCACTATAATCTACTTGCTGTTAACCTAACCTTTTCCTTAAGCAGCCATGCAAAGCTATTCAATACTAGGGATGTGCCCTGTGCTGGTCTTATAAGAATGGACTGGAAACAGTATGATACCACCAATGTATTAGAGGTAGAGATGAGCGAACCGGGTTCGGGTTCGAGTCGATCCGAACCCGAGCATTCGGCATTTGATTAGCAGTGGCTGCTGAACTTGGATAAAGCTCTAAGGTTGTCTGGAAAACATGGATACAGCCAATGACTATATCCATGTTTTCCACATAGCCTTAGGGCTTTATCCAAGTTCAGCAGCCCCCGCTAATCAAATGCCGAAAGTTCGGGATCGGATGGACTCAAGCATGCTCCAGGTTCGCTCATCTCTAATTAGACGGGTTCTCCATTGCTTCCAGCCTCACAGCCTTGGATTCTCCATTGGTAGTCACTAGAGATCAGGCCATGAAGAGACCAAATGTGATTCTTTCTCTTATGTGGACAGGGGGATAGATATAAGGGGTTGTAAGGTGCAGGTTTAGGTGCTGGGGGTGCAGGAGTGTAGGCTGAATGATATTGGGGATGAAATGGGGTGAAATGAATATGGAATACGCCAAGAGCAAAAAGCTGTGAACACAACACGGAGGCGGTGCACGGTGTGAGCGGGGTACAAACCTTAATACCGGTAATTTTCCCAACCTGTTGAAGGCACCATAGACAGAACTATTAGGAAGCACTGCACACACATCACAGCCCACGGGCACCCCACGTCCCTCTTCTATCACCTCTTATATTACCCCCTTGTAGTGTGAAGCTGAAAGCAGCAGCCAGTAATAGCCAGCATCACCCCGTGCAAACTCAAGCAACCTCTAATACAGGAGTGTCAAACTTATGGTCCTCCAGCTGTGGCAGAACTGCAATTCCCATCATGCCTGGATAACTAATGTCCAAAGCTCTGGCTGTCCAGACACAATGGGAATTGCAGTTCTGCAACAGCCGGAGGGCCGCAGGTTTGACACCTGTGCTCTAATGTTAGCGGCCTGATACATATAAAAAGATATAGGGCCCTGTATAGTACAGAGGACAGCTCGCCTCCAGATTACAATGGGTGCTGTGTAATGTCTAAGGGGCCATTCACATGTCCGCCATTTATGATCTGTGCAAAGACTGTATACTGCAGTCTCTTGTTGACGCCTTTTCTTACGGTTTCTATGCTTCATGTTTTTCGCTAATAAACTTCCTAAAAGGGAAAAAGTGGGAAACACTCATACTACTGAAGGCTATACTAATAGCCTTAAAGGAACACTAAACTTGGAAAATGGAGAAAAAATACAAAATCCCATCTTAAATGGATTATCCAGGATTTTAAAATCATAGTTTCTTTATTCCAAACACAGCACCACACCTGTCCTCAGGTTGTGTGCGGTATTACGGCTTGGATGGCTAAACTTATTTTGATGAAGCATGGGTCTGGGAGGCTGTTAGCATACAACAGGAATTTTGGAACCGGACATTATCTGGTCTGGTAAGAAATAAATACTAGTTTATTATATACTACATTGCTTAATTTTGCTCTAAACCAATACATGGGTTACAGATGCCCCCCTGTACTCACCAGTGATGACTTTCGATGCAGATCCTGGCTGAGCTTCCACAGGCGGCTGAGATGCGGGGGGCTGGGGTGGGGGAGGGACTGTAGGTCGGACACGTGGTTTAGGAACTGGGCGCTGCCGGGGAAGTGTCCCAGTGTTTTGTGGGGGAGTTGTCATTGTGGCTTCAGGGAGGGCAGATTGGGAACTTGGGTGGTCATGAAGAGGAGGAGGAGTATCTGGGGGTGATGGAGACTGTGAAGGGCTGGGGGACTGTTCTGTGGTTGGTACTGTAGGTGCTGCACCTGGGAGCTGGATGCTGGGTTTGGGCTGTGGTGTTGGCTGGGTGGGTGGTTGTGGCGGTGGGTGACTCGGAGCCTGGATTATGGGCTGGCTGCCTGAATGCCTGCGTGGTAAGGTGCCAAATGAATATGTAGGAGTCACTGTTCCTCCTTGGTTACTTGTAGTGCTTTGAGGAATTGCATTGTGGTTGGATGGTTTGGGTGAGATAGAAGGAGCACTATTAGCTGCCACAGGCAGATTCTGGTTTGCAGGTTGTACTGGAGGAGGGTTTGCTGGCTTTGGGGGTGCTGGGGCAGGTTTCTTGGTAGCTATAAAAAAAAAAAATATAATAATAATAATAGTATCAGTAAACCAGAAGAACCTTTATTAATTTGCAATTTATTTCTATCATTCAGTAACCACTATACTATCTGCAGCCTGCACGGAGTATGGGACCTTTTCAGATTAAGGTTGGGCTGCAATACCAGGTACAGCCCATAGACAACAGTGGCGCTGTTTTTGACTTCTATGCGACCAGGCTACAAATAAGCCTCATAGTAAAAACCTGGACCGTGGCCGTAGTTCTTCATGATCACCTTTAGCTGCATAAACCTCTTTCCTTGGGCTGCACAGATACCAGGCCTCCTGCCTCAGCCTCGTGCTTACCTCGTCTATTGGAGTGAGGGCTTGGGTTGGTAGTGCCTTGCTGTGTGGGAACGACCGCCAGCTGGTTTGTGCTCCCACTGGATGGTGGGTGAGTGCCGTTCCGCAGAGATGGCGGTGTGGTTGCTGTAGGCGTTTCTTTGGTCTTGTTTGAGCTATGGACGAGACCATGACAAGACTTCAGCGCTGCTACAACCGTAATAAAGAAACTGCAGTCACCCAATACAGACTTGTACTTACTTGTACTCTTCCTGCCCATAGGCTGGTGCAGGATCTGTTGAAGCTATAGGCTGAACAGGCACAGAGTTAGCTGTGTAAGTGTCCATGTAAGGATTTACTGGCTCTGACGGTGGTCCGCCTTCACTGGGTGGGAGAGGAGGCTGAAATGCCGGGGATGCATGCTTCCGTGTTAAGGTTCCACCTCTCCTTTGGTTAAGCTGAAAGTCTAGCACTTTAAAACCAATGCTGTAGGGAAATAAAGAGACAGATTGTAGATTCTCAGGTATACATGAACGACCTGTAATCTGTACACTAAGGGGGAGATTTATCAAAGGGTGTAAAATTTAGACTGGTGCAAACTGCCCACAGCAACCAATCACAGCTCAGCTTTCCTTTCAGCACTGCCTAAAGCTGAGCTGTGATTGGTTGCTGTGGGTAGTTTGCACCAGTCTAAATTTTACACCCTTTGATAAATCTCCCCCTAAGTCTACTTAGGGAGAGCAATCCCCCTTTGGCACTGCTTATTGTGTCATATATCCAGTAGTAGATCTCTAAGTAGCGTCAACAGGATCTGTTGTCTTTTGACCCCAATCCACGGTGGTCCCAGATCACAGACACCATCACTGTCATCATCTCATTTCCCTATGTAGTTAGTTACAAACTGCAGAAAATCTTTTACTCACTTTTCTTTCTTCAGGAGATCCCCATCCATCACCGCCATGCTGACTGGCCTCTTGCGTTCCATGATACCAAACTCGTAGTGCGGCATGTCATTGTTCGGATGGGGTGCAGGGGTGGCCGCAGCGAAGGCACCAGACACATTAAAATCCAGCTCTGAAACAGAAAAGGGGTGTCAGGAGATGGGGGGAGTTGTAGGTAACAGATGATGCATAGAAAAAAAAATATATACTGTATATTCATATAACCCATTGATGATCATGTAGCCAATACTTTTCTCCTTGGCTTTTAAAAGCCATAAAGATTTTATTTTCTATGTGATTGCGTCTTTTCTGTATCTTCAGATTTTCATCAAATGTACCCCCGTACAAAGTGAAGAAAAAAAAAATATATATGTTTTTTCAAAATAAAATCTAAACTCTTTAGAACAGTACGTTAATTTTTCTTTTAATTTTGTAAATTATAAAAATGGGAGGTGCGTGATATAAATAATTTATTTATTTTTTATTTTACTGGAGGGAGAGATTTATTTCTATTTAGCTTTTTTTATGTCATGTATGACCAATCCATCAGACTGGCGATCTTTCAGAACAGTTTGCTAAATCAATCATGGCAGCCAACTGGGCCTAGCAAAGGGCTTGGACTGCCATGACGCAGGGTAATCGTGGGGAGACGATCCAATCACCACACCACCAATTATCTATAAGAAACTGACAGCAGAAAATAGCCGGCATCAGAGACCATGCTGCTGATAGTAGGGTAAAGTAGGGCCTGATCCTGGAATATATCACCCAGCATGGACTAACATGGCACTCCCAGCACATGGTAAACGTACACCAATGTTGTGATGAGAAAAGAGAATAGGACTGGATTTTTCTTTACTCAGAGATGAAAGCTGACAAGCAAACTAGTGTAAATCTAACATATGGTGACATATAGGGATAAAATACCTTCAGGGAAGAACCAGTCTGCGTGCTGTATAATCGGCTCAATGATGGTCACCACATGGACAGAGGTGGCAGCGGCTATTTCCGCCAGCGTCCTGCAGAATAAAAAACATTTCTTATAAAAATCTAGTGGTCTATAGTATGTATACTGAGAAGGTGAAGTTACACTGTCAATGGAGAACATGCTGGAGCAACAGAAAATCCACCAGTAGGGGGAGCAATCTGAAGACAATGTTTTTCTCCTGGGTGCTCAGTCTAAGGACTGCCTTGTGGTTCAGAGATATTAGTACTCAGTCTGTGCATGAGAAGGGATCATCTCTATATCAAAGACAGAGAACAATACAGCATTGAAGTAATAACTGAAAGCCGAGGGCACGCCATGTTTATTGCTGTTGACACTTTGTAACCGTTCAGGATTTAATTGCTACTTTCTTCCCTTATAACAATGATATTAGTGGATCCTTCTATTTTCCAACAAAAACTTAAACATGAAGACAGGAAGAAGAGCTGGTGAGAACCGCTGAAGATGAAATTATACAGCGACAGGAACACGCAAATTATATGTTTGTGAAGATACGGGTAAGCCGATACACCAGGAAAAAGTGCGGCCTGCTGAAAATTACAGAGAGTGCATGAAGTATTTCCAGGGTAAACCACAAGCCTGGGAAGAGCAAACTGACAGGCGGACCGCAGCAGCGCACATTCCTGCCACACCATCTGCGTATAGTGAGGAACGCCTGATGGGAAAGACAGCGCTACACGGTCACAACTGCATGCAACAACCACTAAGCTGAAGCGTTATGGAGGATTCAATACTATATATAATGAGCAGAACACAATACACACATATAGAGTGGTAATGGAATACTAAGACTCTGCAGCTGAGCAATAGAAAGATTTGTTATAAGTGAATCCATTGAAGCAAATCTCCGCTCCCTCCCAGCAGGCAGTCCTACTGAGTGAGTGACAGTCTTCCCTATACACGCACACACAGCAAGGAACGCAAACTGGTGAGGTAGTTCTAAGCTGAAAGAGTGTTTGGCCAGTTAAAGAAGAAGTCTGGCGGATTATAAAATCTGGCAGCCGGCAGGAGGAAAGTTGATTACAAGTTGTAAATTATCTCTTCCTGTGTCCGTGGTGAGCGGCAGGACTGGCTCTGGGATCTCCAGAGCTGACACGTCACGACCCGGCTGATGGACTGGCTGCTCAGCCAGTCAGTCAGTGACTAGGGAGCGGCCCAGTCTATCAGCCAGGACAGGCCCCCCCTTCCTGTCACAACTCGTGGGGGTCCTGCCGCTCACCACCGACACGGGGAGAGGCGAGTTAGTATTACTTTTATTCAACTCCCCGCCGCCCTTGCCGGCTTTTTATAATCCGCAGGACTTCTCCTTTAAGACTAGGTTCACACTGCATTAAAGCAGTGTGTGGTAGGCTTCGTTTAAAGGGCAAGGATGGGATGTAGCAGTGCTGAGCTGAATCAGCTCTGCATTGCTATATCTCCTGCTGAGCTCACACACATCTCTGGGGCTTGTGGATTGTCCCTGGAGATGTGTGTAAGCTCAGTGAGTGAATACATACAGGATCTCAGCCACCTTGTAACATCACAGCTCGGCCACTGCTCTAAAGAGCACGAAGAACGATGGTCGGGAACCCAGGCATCCAGCTGTCAAAAATACAGGAAGAGAAAGGGGCCAAAATACAAAAGAAAGCTATTTTGCTAATGCTTTGCATTTACATAATTGCTTTCTTTTGCATTCTCTGTCACCTAACAAAAGGTTAGGGGATGAGAATACCCCTTTAACACAAGCACCGGGTAGGTGCATGCACTAAATGAATGCATTTGCCAGATGAAATGGTGAAGGCCAGATCCATACAATTGTGTCCCATAAGATCTCTGTCTAGGGAAAGAGCTGTTATAGGAGATATATTACAAAAAGGCCCCTTTACATAGATGCTGTATGAGATTACTGGTGCTTTTACCATAACTTATGCAATAATTTGAACAGTACTAATAACTAAGGATCTTAGCACAGAATAAACCGTGACAATTTCTCCCCTGATCTCTAGTAGAATGGCCTAAAGCTTTTCCCTGTCATTGACCTGTCTGACTACTCACCCTTCATGTTTCGCCCACAGAAGATTCGGCCCTAGGACAATTGCAATGTTGCTGGGAGTCATTTTGTTCACATCGCTGCTTTGACTCAGCTTGGCCAAGAACTTAACCAGATACCTGAAGAACAAAAAGATTAATGTTATATATACATGGTCATGGCCAGGGAACCTGTCAACCGTTATATGCTGCCTGAACCAAGAGTCATTGGGGCAGTCCCAGAAAGCTACTCCCCACCTATGCCACCTATAACCTAGACAGATTTCTGGCATAAAATACAGTAAATATGGTAGGCTGTGGCAGGCCATGCCAGCAGTGTGAAAATTGACCAATTGTGTGCAAATCAAGGTGGCTTGTGCAAAACATTACAACCTTTATACACCAGAAAATTGTAGCGGGGCTCTTCAGGTCCTCATGTGTGCACAATAGTGTATCAAAAGGTTTTTTTCTACTGAATAAGGCGTCATTTATCAACTTGTACATGTAAAAGATGGACCCCAGATCAGTGAACTATGGAGAACGGACACCTACCTGAAATTATCAAAGTTGGGCTTTGGTAGTTTCTGGCACACGACCCACAAGCTCTGTAGCTTTGTGTTCTGGTCTTGGATACTGTGAAGACAAGTGCAGAAAGTGTGAGTCCCTTGAGATCAGAAAGGCTTCTAAGAATACACCAGCCAGGACAATGCATAGCATCTGCTGAGGTTATAACACTCACAATGTAATACAATACACAGGGGCCTGAGAAGGTAGAGTATGACAAAAGGACCCAGAGAACACGAGTCATGATTCGTCCCCTAAGGACCTGCACAGCACACACCTTAGTCTATTCTGGAGTGTTCCTTTGTGTTAACAGGACCAACCTAATGCTATAGCCCTATGTGGCCTCAGCTCTATGTTACTCCCTGCAGGGAGGCCCTCTGATCACATGGAGTTACCATTGCACTTACAATGCTCTTAGCTATACCATTTAATCCCAGCTAGAATTTGCTGCATTGGTGTACATCCAGATCTTAATAAATAAATGAGGTTCCGCTTACTTCCCGGCAGCGATCCACTCATCATACAGAGCGAAGGTCATCAGTGGTTCTGGCAGCTCGCGTAGGTAAGACTTTAATGCCCCTATAAAACAAGACAACACAACACGTGATAATATATCCACAATTTTATCACAATTCTATCAACTTATAATCATGTGGTCAAAAGGGGGCGCTGTAATATTTGCAAATCCAACACAAGCATCTCCATAGATACTTAGAAGACGCCTTGAATATCAGGACATGTCCTGTACATGTTCTTAGAGACGGCTCTGCATGAAAGTGTGTTTTACACGTTAACCATTTGAGTTGGTGTTCATTACCCATACTATATAGTACAAGATAAGGTGAAATTTCCTCCAGAAATAGCACCCCTTCTGTGTGTGCAGGAAAGCAGACAGGGTTTCTTAGCCTTATACAATCTCTTTAAAAAGACAAACCACTGGTAGTTCTGAAATGGTTGTGGATGGTCGAGGTCCATGACACCAGACTTCAGCTTCATTTCCATGTAGCTAGAGACGGTAATCCTAAACACATCCAATATACACACTCACCGGCCACTTTATTAGGTACACCTGTCCAACTGCACGTTACCACTTAATTTCTAATCAGCCAATCACATGGCGGCAACTCAGTGCATTTAGGCATGTAGACATGGTCAAGACAATCTCCTGCAGTTCAAACCGAGCATCAGTATGGGGAAGAAAGGTGATTTGAGTGCCTTTGAACGTGGCATGGTTGTTGGTGCCAGAAGGGCTGGTCTGAGTATTTCAGAAACTGCTGATCTACTGGGATTTTCACGCACAACCATCTCTAGGGTTTACAGAGAATGGTCCGAAAAAGAAAAAACATCCAGTGAGCGGCAGTTCTGTGGGCGGAAATGCCTTGTTGATGCCAGAGGTCAGAGGAGAATGGGCAGACTGGTTCGAGCTGATAGAAAGGCAACAGTGACTCAAATAGCCAACCGTTACAACCAAGGTAGGCAGAAGAGCATCTCTGAACGCACAGTACGTCCAACTTTGAGGCAGATGGGCTACAGCAGCAGAAGACCACCCGTTACTAGCATGGTGTACCTAATAAAGTGGTCGGTGAGTGTATTATATATATATATATATATATATATATATATATATATATATATATATATATATATATATACACACACACACATACATACACAGTGTATGTATATATATATATATATATATATATATATAATATATATTACGCACACACACACAGTGCGGATATCTTCCTTACTGCTTATTTTCAACAGGATCTGGATTCACAGTTTCATTTTCCAACCTCAAACACAGGGGAAAAATCCACTGCCAACTTTTTTCTTGGACTGTAATTGGGAATGTATGTTAATGCACATTGTGCTTTGGCTGGAATCGATGTCGGCCCCAGGATCACTCAGCGAAGCCAATGAGCTGTGAAGGGAATGGAGGTGCAATGCTGATCTACGTCTATACTCACCTGCCACAGCATGTGGGTCTGAGTAAAACTCTTCCAGGTGGGACGTGGAACAGTCCAGAGCTGCTTTTAGCTTCTTGAGCTTCGAGGCCCCGGCAGCTATCCTGAACAATCCCTGCAGGAAATAGGGAGGGTTGTTAAAGTTCACAATCACTACAATAAGTGTCCGATGATCTGGAAATCCTGTTAATCTGACACTCAAAAGGAGAAAAGAATGCAATGCCTGATGGGTGAGACAACACAGACATAAAAGGCAGAACATGTGTCGAGGAAAGACAACACAACGATGGAGGGCTACCAACCTCCTCCCTCATCCCTGTTTCCAGCAGCATCATCACACAGGCTTCAATAGGAATAGCGATTTCCCGCGAACTTCGCTTCAAGTGCTCTTCTAGCGCCGTTCCGAATGCCGGCTTCTCCGTCCATTTATCTGAAGTGAAATGAAGGACGTGATGGAGGAGAGGGGAGTTGTCAGAAGATAAGCTGGTGAGCAACCATACTTCATAGTAATCCAGAAAATGCAGATAATAAAAGGAAGCAGAAAGCAAAGAATCCCCCGGTAGGAAAAGACCAGTGCTGACCCTGTGTCAGGCCGCATCAGCACATACACAATATAGATGGCTATTTGCGTCCTGTAAAAGTCCGGGCCCTGGATCTGTGTCCATAACTGGGATGCAAAAAGACATCAGTATTACGCATGCAGCTCACTTGACTCTGCGTTCACAATGGAAATTACGGTGCGCACCCAGTGTATACAGTCTCTGTCTTCAAAGACCCCAGATTACCCATATGAAGCCATCCTCTGTCTCAGCTGTATACATTGGGGTTTGTTAAATGGAATAGTGAAGACTTGTACACTATACCACAAAACCATATACAGAAAAAACTAACATGTGATATGCCTTTATATGATGGATGCCACAAAGTGGTATACATCAGAGGTATGTTATATACATGTCTGATGGACACAGAGACGCAGTGTGAATTTAGCCTTACACACTTGGTTCGGGCAAACCCACCTGGTAACATGCGCATAACCATTGGCAGTATCCAACCCATTCATTTCCACACTGGAACAACCAATAATTTTGGGCCGACATATTACATTCGGATTAGATATATTGTCTGCCCTTAAAGGGTTCATACACGAGGCACAAAGGTCTTATGGACTAAACATATGGAGTAGGCTGGAGCATGGCACAATTTTTAGTTCCCCTGTGAAGGTTGTACATATATATGGAGATACAGAAGAGGCCTTGTGCATTTCCATGGCAGTCACACAGCCAACTGCATGAACCCAAAGGTGCAGGTGTACAGTCCATAGTCGATGCTGAGACTGCATATATTCCACCTAGTTTTAGCTTTCAAGGTGTATTGTAAATTACAGAGTAATCCTTAAGAAGAAAAGAGGCATAAGAAATAGTAATAGAAGTCACGGCAAAACAAAAGTGAGAATTAGAGAGACCAGCAGGAAACAGAGCAACCAACATGGCGGAGCCCGGACCGGCTCATGACACTGTCCTTCTAGGTCCCAGAGAGTTAGAAGCACACGCAGGAGACACTGTGCCGGAGGGTGAGATCAAGCCAAAGCTGAGAGGGGTGCAAGAAGCCAAGCGGCTGGGAGTGGTTACCTTGCTGGGCCTGGATTTCAGGCAGTGCTTTTTCTAATACAGCTAGTGCTCTTCTATGGTATTCTGCTTGTGCCTCTAATAACTGAAGACATAACCCACAGACAAGGAAACAAAACACAATGAGGCAAATGAGAGATGTATGGGTGATGTACAGACCTAGAAAACACAAAGGCAACCTATGTCTGCTATAAAACTAGCCGGTCAGACCCAGCCTCCAAACACTATATGGACTGTGAGGCAGCATGGGGTCCACACATCTTCCTTCCCTCAGTATCCAGGACTAAATCTAGGCTCAGAATGGGCGATCAATACTTATAATACAGAATTTATCTTTATGGCGTTTGCCTTTAAGGGCCTTGTATGTAACACAAGAAGCACCAAATGAACCTGCCAGACCAGTCTGACTGTACATGAAGTCATACGGGCCAGCTAACTATACTTCTTATCGGTCACAAATAATGTTAACTAAAGGACCCATGGTACTCGAAACTTCCTTAAGGGCTACTATAACATATACAGCCGATATAAGGTGATTTTTGGTTGCTGGTGAGTTACAGTATTAAAAAAAGGTTCCCAATGAATGAAAAGGTGGCATGTCAACTGCAAGAAATCCAAGATGGCCGGAATTCTTGCAGTTCAAGACTTTTCTTTGTGACTTTTCTTATTTAGGGAGAAACATTAAAGGTCACATAAAACCTATTTGTGTTACACTTGGATCTTGCTGGTTGTAAAGCCACAGAATAAACAGAAGATGGCTTTACTCCACAAAACATCTGCAAATAAAGGTGTGGAGTCTTTTATAGGCCTTCATTACCTCTGTGCCCTCATATTCCCAGCCCTACATCAAGTCAGTGACACAAGTGACAACTCAAGCAAAAAAGGGGAAAAAGGATATGTAAAATCCAATAATGTGATTGCACTTTCTGCGTGAAATGTGATGAATTACACATGACATGAATGCACATGTGAACATTCACTTAGGAACATAGGAAAGGCCATAACTGTCTGATAGATGCCGCTGCCACTTCCATTCGCCCACAGCCAGGAGTCCATGAAGTGGCCACTGGTTTGTTTCTATGGGTCCTATAGAAATTAACAGAGCAAGCAGTGGACATGCACCAACACCTCGCCATTCATTTTCTGGCCCTAATAAACACAGTTGACCCATCTGTGTGTAATAGGGATAGCGATTAGCCTACCTATAAGCAAGAACTTCTTTGGACCGCTCCGACCGGTTAAAAAAAATCACTGTCTGTCATCCACATATCACCATAGTCAGACAGGCTTTGTCCAACTAAGGTGGCAAGTTATCAGATTGGTCAATAGTTAGGTAAGCAGCTGACTTACCGTGACAAAAAATTGACCATACTCCCCTTCCTTGGAGAGAAAGTTATACATATCAGCTGCCAGCTGATCCTGCAAGAAGAAAGGGACATGGAAGTCACTGTTTATATTCATATATACAGACATGGAGCATGGAGAAGCTAAGCACCACAGTGTCATCCTAAATCCCCCCCCACAAGTGATCAGATGTCTCACCTTGCATTGTTCCACTTTATTCTCCGCCTCTTCCATCTCTTCTCTTAAAGAGTCCAGCTTCCCCGGCTGCATTTGGAAGTTGGTACTGGAGGATTTCTGTGCTTGGTTATACCTGAGGATAAAATGTCATTCTGATTCTGATGGGCAATACTCCCCCTGAGGTAGGTAGTAACCACAGATATATAATATATACTGTACGCCCTTCCTCCTCCACAACATTTGTCGCTCACCTTCCCCGGGCAGAATCCATGTCTAGTACCAGCTTAGCCAACTGTTTCCTCTGCTTCTGGATATTGGGGATGTCAACCTGCAGTAAACATAGACAAAGCAATAAGGTGGGATGAAATAATTCAAAAATTCACGATGCTGACGTTCTGTTTTGTCTTTTTATGAATATTGTTTTCTGATTGTTTTCAGGGTCTGGGTGTTCACACCTGAAGACTAGAATGAGCAGGGAGAAGCACTGGACCTAAGGGCTTCTCTCTATGCCTGTTTCCTTGCTGCAGTGTCTGTGTCCTGTAGTGAGGAGGCAGCACTTCCACCACTTGCTTTAGTGATCGGTAGGGGTCTCAGCACCCAGAACCCAAGATTTTTAACTTCTCTCTGTGACTTGTCAAAATTTTAAAAAATAATTTCTGCATATTTCTCCATTCCATGGTGACTTGTAAAATTCTGGTTGACAACGTAAAAAGACAGCATTTTATCTGCACCACAGTCAGACATGTGACCTAACTGGATCCCTGTCATATGATCTCCCATGATGCACTGTTTTCTAACAGGGAAACAATCAGAATTCAGCTATGAAAGATGGTATGTAACAAAATCTAATCTGGAAATGAACAGCAATATATTATACGGCTGTCATAGTGGAGTATAGTGGGGTGCATTATGGCACTCACCTCCGTCAGCTGATTTAGCGGTTCTAAGACGTCTTTTTCTATCAGGAATTCATGCTGAGAGAGCTCCTGGGCCAGCCGTTGCTCTGCGTCTCCACATGAGTATAATGTCTTCCTGTAACACACAGATATTCTGCTCTATTACATAGACACATGGTTGGGTGCAGCTGGCTATAACACACGGACGGCTATCTTCACCAACTGCCCCGTGAACATGCATGCTGGGCTCAGCCGAGCATGCATGGGCATCTCCATAGGGAGAGGAGGGTAAGCCATAAAGTGACACTTATTGCCAAGATATAAACATAACAGGTTGGAATCAATCGCTTGCTTGTTAGCAGATCCCTTCAACGTTTAATAGAGAAAGAACTGAACTACTTACCCTAAGAGAGTGTCATCGCTGAGCTGTGCACAACCTTCTAACAAGGACTGGGACACTCCCATAAGGGGCAACTTTTTCTGAAAAGGAAACAAAGATGGTGTCTATAGAGCGACGCTACAGCCATCTCTCCCATACTGTATACAACAGGGATGGGGAACCTTCGGCCCTCCAGCTGTTGCAAAACTACAATTCCCATCATGCCTGGACAGCAGTAGGCTGTCCAGGCATGATGGGAATTGTAGTTTTGCAACAGCTGAAGGGCCAAAGGTTCCCCATTCTTGGTATACATGAACAAGGGTTGTGCAGCTGTGATGAAGCAGATGACAGTGCTGGACTAGTAATAGTGTGCTTTATATGGGAGGGAAAAAAATCTGGAGTGCTTCTTAATCTATGGGTGTCAGGGCATGCTGGGAGTTGTAGTTGGGAAGTCACACATTATAGATTCCTGGGCTAGAATAAGCCTGGACCCCATATGGCTACTAAGGGGGAAGCCAATTCTTTCTAGTATCAATAAATAAATGCCCAGTTACAGCCATATAGCGGCATTACAGCCAATGCCCAGGTACCAGTACTTACAGATCTCTTCTCCACGTCTGTGCCAGGTGGTACCTGCAAACAGGTGAGGAGTTTCTTGTGGGCATTGTGGCAAACAAACCTCACCGTGTCCAGTCGCCTTTCAATCTATAAATGATAAAAAATAGAAAATACTCATGAATAGATTTATTATAATAACCTACACAAAACTCATGACATGAAATGACCTTATAAGCCCCGCAACTCAATGTGTCGTAGCTCAGACAGGTCAGGGACAGTATACTATAGTGTTATGGGTGGACACTAAATATACACAGCAATGTCATAGATGAGGGATAGGGGAACCTTTGGCCCTCCAGCTGTTGAAAAACTACAATTCCCATCATGCCTGGACAGCCAAAGCTAAAGCTTTGGCTGTCCAGGCATGATGGGAATTGTAGTTTTACAACAGAGCTGAAGGTTCCCCATCCTTATTATAGATGAAATAGGTGATTTGTATTGTACAGGAGGAGTTCATTGTACTGTATCTGCTTTCCTCCAACAACAATACACCTGTCCACAGACTGTTCACGATACTGCAAGGTTATGCAATGCCAGCCACAAACTATAGACAGGAGAGGCGCTGTGTAATGTACTGCAAGGAGAGAGACTGGAAGTGGTCCAGGCAAGTCAGATTACATAAGCTCTAATAAGTCCTCAGGACCCTGGGGTGACCTGGCATGCACTTGCTGGACTTTGCAGGCTTTACGGAGTCTCTACAGTCCTGCATTGCGGTATAACCTGGGCTTGCTGTAGGGAACTGTATGAATGACCCCTTATAATACAGGCGGCTGAAGAATGTCCCTTCTCTTGGATTCGAAGGCGATTAACAAAAGCAGAAAAAAAAGGGAAAAGACTTGTGCTATGTTTCCAAGCCGCAGACAGAACATCACATGGTACACGAGATCGGCGGCAGAAATCCCACTTAATCCCTTGGAAACGTCAAACAGAGCAGAGCTAGGGGCGGAAAGTATCCCGGTATCAGTGTGCACAGGGAACAGGAGGGTCCTGTCCATCCTATTGGCTTCTGACTATGTATAAGCTCCAGGATGGACAGCACTATCTCAGGTTATGGCTCAGCGGCAGGACAGTCAGGAGTAGGGGACAGTCTACTACAGGCTACTGCTGCTATTTATGGGGGACACGGCAATAAGGAAAACATTACACTGGAGTGGTAGCGCTAAGGAAAATGGATGGGGTGGCATTGCAAACCACAAGTGTCCGCGACCTGTAAAAAAAAGTAATCCAAGATGGCTGACACTAGTAAGTCATGGTGCAACGCTGTGTGTTTATCTTAAAGGGGTATTCCTCTCAAAAATAAAAAAAGTTATGTTGCTGCCCATAATAAGACTAACAATTTCTTCCATACTTGTTATTACCTATTCAGTCTCCTTCCCCCAGTTCTCAGCTGTTGCTTTCTGCTGAAAACACAAAAATCTGTGAGTGAGCTGTTCTCTCCTTCCTTCTGACTGATGTAAACAAGTCTCTGGCAGGCTTTATCTGCAACATTGTAGCTTCTTTGATTATTCTGAGGTCAGGTTGCTGAGGAACTCACTCTGATTATCCCTCCCAGCATTACAAACATGCCACAATGTTGCAGATAAAGCCTGCCAGGGACTTGTTTACATCAGCCGTCTCAGAAGGGAGGGGGGAGGAGGGGGCAGAGAAAAAAGCTCACACATAGTTTTGTGTCTTCAGCAGAAAGCAGCAGCTCAGAACTGGGGGAAGGAGACTGAATAGATAATAAAAAGTATGGAAGGAATTGTTAGTCTCACCATAGGCAGTAATATATCAAAAGTTATGTTTGAGTGATATACCCCTTTAAGCGCAACACAGAGCACATGACAATATGTCACAGCACATAATATTGCTCCTTTAGTCCATAATAGAAGCCTTGACTATGTTATGGATTGCACAGTACACTGCAATACTAATGCACTGCAGTGTACTGCCATTTTATTGTTCTCCTATTAAACCTATGTCAAAAGCTATTGATCACAGCGTGTCTCACTGCTGACACAAGCGCTGATCACAAGATATAGCGGAGGAGCGATGGCATTAGCAGGAGCTCTACTCTCAGCAGGTCATGCAGTACGTCAATACCCTCCATATAAGTCTATAAGAAAATATTGACGGAATAAGGGGCCGGCCTAATGACAAGTCAAAAGTTATTTGTAGTGACCGTGCTCATTCAAAGAAGGTCATGGCTGCCACAATAGCTGACCAGCACACTGCAATTGCATCACAAGTGGGGTGAGCTGATCAGGATAGCAAATGGATAGCAGAAGTGGCTGGTATATGCAGGGGCGGTCTTGGCATTTCTGGGGCCCCAAGCGAAGTTATGTCTGGACCCCCCCCCTCGACACGCACTCCACATCAATAGACCGCTGTGTGCTGCCCCTAGTAGTATATACCCCTTGTGTGCTTTCCCTCAGTAGTATATACTCCTTGTGTGTTTCCCCCAGTAGTGTATAGAAGCCTGGGTGTTCCCCTAGTTATATATAGCCCCCCTGTGTGCTCCCCCAAAAGTATATAGACCCCCTGTGTGCTGTCCCAGTTGTGTATAAACCCCCTGTGTGCTGCCCCCAGTTGCATATACCGCCAGCGTGCTTCCCCACTTGTATATAGCTCCCCTGTGTGCTCCCTCAGTGGTATATAGCCCCCCTGTGTGCTCCCCCACTTGGATATAGACCTCCTGTGTGCTCCCACACTTGAATATAGACCCCTGTGTGCTCCTCCAGTAGTATATAAACCCCCTGTGTGGTTCCCCCAGTAGTATATAGACCACTGTGTGCTCCTCCAGCAGTATATAAACCCCTTGTGTGCTGCCCCCCAGTTATATATAGACCCCCTGTGTGCTCCCCCAGTTATATATAGACCCCCTGTGTGCTGCCCCCAGTAGTATATTGACCCCCTGTGTACCCCACCAGTAGTATATAGACCCTCTGTGTGTTCCCCCAGTAGTATATAGACCCCCTGTGTGCTCCCCCAGTGGTATATAGCCCCCCTGTGTGCTCCCCCACTTGGATATAGACCTCCTGTGTGCTCCCCCACTTGAATATAGACCCCTGTGTGCTCCCTCAGTAGTATATAAACCCCCCTGTGTGGTTCCCCCAGTAGTATATAGACCCCTGTGTGCCCCACCAGTAGTATATAGACTCCTGTGTGTTCCCCCAGTAGTATATAGGCCCCCTGTGTGCCCCACCAGTAGTATATAGACCCTGTGTGTTCCCCCAGAAGTATATAGACCCCCTGTGTGCTACCCCAGAAATATATAGACCCCCCTGTGTGCTACCCCAGTAGTATATAGACCCCCTGTGTGCTCCCCTAGTAGTATATAGCCCCCCCCCTGTGTGCTCCTCCACTTGGATATAGACCTCCTGCGTGCTCCCCCAGTTGTATACAGACCCCATTCTGCTGCCCCAAGTAGTATATAGACCCCCTGTGTGCTGACCCAAGTAGTATATAGATCCCTCTGTGAAGCCCCAGTAGTCTATAGCCCCCCTGTGTGCTCCCCCCAGTTATATATAGCCCCCCTGTGTCTTCCCCGTTTTATAGCTCCACTGTGTGCTCCCCCCATTTATATAGACCCCCGCTGTGCGCTTCCCCAGTTACACAGGCCCCTGTGTGCTCCCCCTCCCATATAGTATATAACACAATAAAACAAACACTTATACTCACCTGGGTCCGGGTGTCTCCTCTTCTCTTCACTCATGTGGCCGCCGATGCTCCAGTGATGTCACTGGAGCACCGACACCACAAGGACAGAGCGACCACTTGTAACCGCAGGGAAAACACTTCCTGCGGCCACAAGAGTGACTGACAGGAAGGGAGCCAATGGCTCCTGCCCTGTCAGTGCTGCTGCTGCATGTAACTGTGAGCGCTCATTACGAGTGCTCATAGTTACAGTTCAGATCACAACAGCGATCGCGGCAGCGGCCCTGTCTAGCGGTCTTGAGCACAAGAGAAGAGCAGGGCGTGGGGGCCCCCCTGGATGTTGGGGGCCCCAAGCAATTGCTTGGGGTGCTTGGTGCCAAAGACCGCTACTGGGTTTATGGCCGCTAACTGCATAGATATTGTCGTTGCCACTGACTGTCTCATCTCTGTGGTAAACATCCTAGATCACAGTTAAAGGGGTTACCCAGGATTAGAAAAACCATAGCCGCTTCCTTCCAAAACAAGTGCCAATCTTGTCCTCAGGTTAGGTGTCGGGTTTGCAGCTATGGAGGAGAGCAGCTGTGTATTTCTAATCCTGGATAACCCCCTTCAATGCTGGTGCTGGTTGTAAATAGCAGTCATCACATCTGGAGTGGGCTCAGCTCCGGAAGGTGTAAATGTATACCCAATAAAGGTTCAGATTACATACCCTCTACAGAAATGAATGACCAAACAGGCTGGATGAGAGAGACGGCCTACTCTCCCCGACCTCCAAATAACGTACTGAATGACCTGGCTTTAACCAAACTAGATGGAAGCCATTATGGTCAGATGGTCAGTGACAGAGTTAATCCTTCCCTTCTCTTCCTATACAGTGAATTCTCCACCTGCCCAGAACTGCCACTCGCTCCAGAGATGGTGACTCAGACTTGGCACGGACAACCGTGAGACACAAATCCAGCCAAGTGCCTCATGATACAGGGAAGTGAACTATAATCGGCACAGGCCTTAATCTGGAATAAGCAGCGGCTCCCAGTGATCCCGAATCTGTGTGCGACATCTGACCCTGGTCCCACTGAAACAGCTGACACAGGAGACAGTCACCATGGAGAGTGGGGAGTCATAAACAGCAGATCCCAGGAGACGGACATACTGCTGTGTAACCAAGTCTGTGCCCCAGCTGCTGAGAAACTACAACTTCCTGCACTGCATGCTGGGAAATGTAGTCTCACAATGGTGGCAGCCCCACAGCATGAAGGCCGCTACTCCAGAGCATATAACACAACCCGAGACAGCTATCCTGCCTATATACAGCTGCACCCACTATTCTGCTGGGGGGTCACTGTGTACATACATTATATTACTAATCCTGTACTGATCCTGAGTTACATCCTGTATTATACTCCAGAGCTGCACTCACTATTCTGCTGGTGGGGTCACTGTGTACATATACTACATTACTGATCCTAAGTTACAGCCTGTGTTACACTCCAGAGCTGCACTCACTATTCTGCTGGTGGGGTCACTGTGCACATACATTACATCACTTATCCTGAGTTACATTCTGTATTAAAATCTAGAGCTGCACTCACTAGTCTGCAGGTTTCATATAGTTAAAAAAACAAAAAAACAAATTAATTAAAAAAAGGGAATATCCAGCTCAATACATAACCAAAGGAGTAGCAATCCCATGTTGCTCATGTACTATCATCATCCTGGGCTCCCTCTGGTCTCTTGGTAGTGCTCTCCAGGGATGGAGTTATGTGTCGACTAGAACTGCCCTGTGTTATTCTGCACGTTTCCATGATATCTAGAAATATGCAGAGGAGTCTGGTTCTTCTTAGCTTATCCGTCTCCAGTGACTGAAATCTCTTATCTGCTCCTGCAGGGTAACAAGCTGTACCAGGTTCTCAGTAGAGAAGAGCTGAATGTGGGAGCTGCCGCAACCTCCCCCCAGTGAGCCAGTCCCACCACCAGTCAGAAAATACATGAAATGTACTATAGTCATGGCCATAGCGGGCAGTATCATATTAGTTATATTCTTGTATATAGGGAGCAGTAATATAGTAGTTATATTCTTGTATATAGGGGGCAGTATCATATTAGTTATATTCTTGTATATAGGGGGCAGTATCATATTAGTTATATTCTTGTATATAGGAGCAGTAATATAGTAGTTATATTCTTGTATATAGGGGCAGTATCATATTAGTTATATTCTTGTATATAGTGGGCAGTATCATATTAGTTATATTCTTGTATATAGGAGGCAGTATTATAGTAGTTATATTCTTGTATATAGGGGGCAGTATTATAGTAGTTATATTCTTGTATATAGGGGCAGTATTATAGTAGTTATATTCTTGTATATAGGGGGCAGTATTATAGTAGTTATATTCTTGTATATAGGGGGCAGTATTATAGTAGTTATATTCTTGAATATAGGGGCAGTATTATAGTAGTTATATTCTTGTATATAGGCGCAGTATTATAGTAGTTATATTCTTGTATATAGGCGCAGTATTATAGTAGTTATATTCTTGTATATAGGTGCAGTATTATAGTAGCTATATTCCTGTATATAGGAGGCAGTATTATAGTAGTTATATTCTTGTATATGGGAGCAGTATTATAGTAGTTATATTCTTGTATATAGGGGCAGTATTATAGTAGTTATATTCTTGTATATAGGAGCAGTATCATATTAGTTATATTCTTGTATATAGGAGCAGTATTATAGTAGTTATATTCTTGTATATAGGAGCAGTATTATAGTAGTTATATTCTTGTATATAGGAGCAGTATCATATTAGTTATATTCTTGTATAAAGGAGCAGTATTATAGTAGTTATATTCTTGTATATAGGAGCAGTATTATAGTAGTTATATTCTTGTATATAGGGGCAGTATTATATTAGTTATATTCATGTATATAGGAGCAGTATTATAGTAGTTATATTCTTGTATATAGGAGCAGTAATATAGTAGTTATATTCCTGTATATAGGGGGCAGTATTATAGTAGTTATATTCTTGTATATAGGAGCAGTATTATAGTAGTTATATTCATGTACATAGGGGGCAGTATTATAGTAGTAGTAGCAGCTTCCCAGTTTAGGAGAGTTATTTAGGCATTGTTGTAATACTTTTTCCCTAGATTCCTATGTTGCTGGTTACTCCCATCATTGGAAAGATCCACTGGAAAGAAATACTCAGTCTGTAGCTATGTTACTGTATGGCTTTTTTAAGCTTGCAAAGGTTAGCATAAAAAATACCAGAAAATATGAGATATGCAGGTTGTAAACATTAGTGACAGCAGCCAAACTGTGCCGATGATTCAGCCGGGACAGCCCCACACCCTGCCTGCTGCTTGAATTGTAGGAAAGCCAGCCGATTGTTCTCCTCTTCTCCCGGCTCCTGTTTGTCACCAGTCTGGAAAGAGTTCAGTGGAAAAGCTGCCCGAAAACAACACAGGAATAGAGGACTGTGCACAAAATACAGAGCCGGAGCCAAAACTCTGATGGACATTAGGTGCGGAGAACCAGTCACGGAACACAGGTACCAGCATTATCCTCCTGGACTGGGCCCTTGTTCACATGTCACATCTCTGTTATGGACCCCTGTGATCCACAGCCCCCCTCCTCCTATCCATTACTAGTATAGATGTGGCTCGGCTTCTGCTGGACACCTGTGTGTATTTCACATGAGCTGTGCTGCAGCTTTTAAGGGATGACGTTGTGACAACATTTCTCTGTCATCTTTGATGAATGGAGGCCAGTAGTAGTAGATCATATACAGGGCACCTGTAACCAGTGGGTGATGCCATAGAAAACAGGTAAGGGGAAACTGATTTCCCTGCAGCTGTTTTTCTTTATCACTTTAGGTCAGGGGTAGGGAACCTTGGCTCTCCAGCTGTTGCAAAACTACAACTCCCATCATGCCTGGATAGCCAAAGCTGAAGTTTTCGCTGTCCAGGCATGATGGGAGTTGTAGTTTTGCAACAGCTGGAGAGCCAAGGTTCCCTACCCCTGCTCTAGGTCATTGCTGAACTGGCATAAGGGAAGCTCATCCCAAGGCTGAGTGTGAGAGAGTGTTGTATTCAGCTGACAGGCCCCCATAGGTCTGGTGCCGCCTATGAGGAGAGTACATCCAGCGTCCCCACCCAAAGTGGTTCTCCAGGATTCCGGATACATGTGAATGAACCCATAGTATTGTGTGAATCAGGTTACTTACATTTAGTAGGTCATCACTTAAAACTTCTGTCTTTTCCGCTCTGAAAAACAAAAAAAAGAAAATACATCTGTTAGTGTAGCCAAGATATACACTGAAGATTGCTTCTAAACAGAACACAGATCGGCTACGGTAAACCGCGAGCTTTATGGAAAACATAATGCCATATGCAGCGTAAATGTTTATGTGCTGAGAATAACAATCAGTCTCCATGTCGCAATTGGTGTAAACAGGAGGAAACCTCGCCATGTAAACCATACGGCTCCAAGGTGGGCTATCTATATAGCTAGTATATACTACACTGGATATATAGTGTCCTGTACACATCTAACTCAGCTGCAACGTTTAATCTAGAGGATCCTCTTCTCTTGGCCAGAATGCAGAGCAGGTCCCATCTTGTCCTGCAGTCACCCTATTGATACCAATGCACCATCGATAGTTGAATAAAACACATCGCTTTTTCACTTAAAAGTTGGAGTGCCACCTCCTTCCATATATCTTTTTGTGGATTTGGAAGCCTAGGTCTGGCTACCAGAGACTTGTGCCGCCCACCTGAGCCTAGAGCCACACAGAGCCGTCTAGCAACTACCTGTCTTACTTACTGATGTCAATGGACATTGTGTAATGCTTCCCTGTCCCCTGTGGTGGCGCTATAGGAAAACACTTAGATTACAGCTGACTGCGGGAGATCCGAGCACTGGGACACTTTGTGACAAGTGGGGAGGCCCTTTAAGCCTTTTAAGAAAATTGACTGATTAGATATCGGTAGAGATCTGCTGGAGTCCAGTCGCATCCACACGTGTGTATTATGTTATGTATGCATGTATTACAACCTATTTTAACCTAGAGATCTGAACTGAAAGCATCATCAGGATCAGATGGGCAGCAACAAGAGTCCATGTCATGAACATGTGATGAAGATCTGGGGGGCTCGGAGCACACTCCTACTAGTGAGAGACCAGTAGAGTTTAGCTGCTGGATGCAACCTGTATATAGCCCTTTTGCTGACAGGGATCACATGACCAGGACATTATAGCGATCCCTTACAGTAAGAGTGGTCGTGCATACAGCGATCCCTTACAGTAAGACTGGTCGTGCATACAGTGATCCCTTACAGTAAGACTGGTCGTGCATACAGTGATCCCTTACAGTAAGGGCCCTATTCCACCAGACGATTATCGTTCAGATTATCGTTAAATCGTTGTTGCTCGTTCGCAAAACGTTCGCATTGAATAAGACATTGTTCGGAATAGATACGAACGCAATAGCGAATAAAAAACTATCGCAAATACAATCATAAGTAAAGATTATCATTCCATGGAAATGAGTGAACATTTTCAGGTCTTTCGCAATAGCGATCGTTTGAGATCATTAATCGTTAACGATTATGCAAACGATAATCGTCCAGTGGAATAGGGCCCTAAGAGTGGTCGTGCATACAGCGATCCCTTACAGTAAGACTGGTCGTGCATATAGTGATTCCTTACAGTAAGAGTGGCTGTGCATATAAAGCTGGTGCATCCTGCACTTGGGAGACGGAGTATGTAATAAGTAGAAGTACATTGTGAACATATATCAAGTAAATCCATTCCCAGATATAGTGATGACCTCTCCAGAGCTGTGATTTGGCAGTCACACCTTTCCGATTGACAGTCACACCTTTCCGATTGACAGTCACACCTTTCCGATTGGCAGTTTACACCTTTCCGATTGGCAGTTTACACCTTTCCGATTGGCAGTTTACACCTTTCCGATTGACAGTTTACACCTTTCAGATTGACAGTCACACCTCTCCAACCTGCTATGTCTCTGCCCAAAGCTACTCAAAACGGTCTAGAAATTGCTGCATGGTATAAAAAAAAATTATCATCAATCACAACAAACTGCAATCTCTTCCTATGTGATTTGTATGCCCATAGGACTGGGACCATAAGCAGCCTGTCAGGCTTGGTGCAGGGCCGAGGTGGCGCCCCCCTGTGCACGGCCCTGATCCCGGTATAGGAGGGCACATAACATGTTGCACACGCAGCTATTAGGTTTCTGCACTGAATTAATAATGTAGGAGCCATGTCACAACAAACTTTTCATTGCAGCATAAGGGAGGGCGTCCAGGGGCCTGTCAGGTGTGACGTGTTCTGCTCCGGCCTGGAAACAATGGAGGAATCTATGGCATTCTGGGACAAGTCCAGGCCCCATCCCTCATAGTAAACAGGAGGATGAATGACACCTCTCCCAGCTGTGGCCGCGCTCACAGAATGACATGCCTTCATTTTAGACACACTCTTTCCTCATGTCAGCCTCAGCAATATTTAGTATACAGATCGACATGGAATCCAGGGGGCTTAAAGGGGTAGTTCACCCAAACATTTTTTTCTTTCAAATCAACTGGTGCCAGAAAGTGTCACATTTTTAATTTATTTCTATTAAAAAGTCTCAGGTCTTCCAGTACTTATCATCTGCTTATTGTCCTGCAGGAAGTGGTGTATTTTCTCCAGTCTGACACAGTGCTCTCTGCTACCACCTCTGATGTTCATGTCAGGCACTGTCCAGAGCAGCAGCAAATCCCCAAAGAAAACCTCTCCTGCTCTGGACAGTGCCTGACATGAACATCAGAGGTGGTAGCAGAGAGCACTGTGTCAGACTGGAGAAAATACACCACTTCCTGCAGGACACACAACAGCTGATAAGTACTGCAACACTGGAGATTTTTGAATACAAGTAAATTGCTTATTTCTGTCACTTTCTGG
The DNA here is from genome assembly GCF_027789765.1 of Dendropsophus ebraccatus. Taxonomy (NCBI): domain Eukaryota; kingdom Metazoa; phylum Chordata; class Amphibia; order Anura; family Hylidae; genus Dendropsophus; species Dendropsophus ebraccatus. Next base: position 98,941,458 of record NC_091462.1, on the reverse strand, counting down.
CACCAGTTGATTAGAAAGAATATTTTTTTGTGAACTACCCCTTTAAATGGTAAATCCACTTATTGAGCTTAAAAAGCACGGTTTGAGCTACAGGGGTCGATCAGTTGATCACTCCATGTCCTACTCTGTTGCCAGCCAGGCATTTTTCTCACAGCGACCTCTACAGGGGGTAATCCAGGTAAACTTGGAAATCCACATTAGGGGGTAAACAGAGTATGCATATGACAACTATCTAGAGTATTCAGCTGACAACTATCTACATCTATGGCTAGCTTATTAAGGAAAGGCTCCAATTCACCAGAACAGGAACCACTGTCATATAGCACCTCCTTGTTTTGGCTCAGCTCAGATAAGCAATGGATTTGTAGCATGTGAATGGCCCCTGATAGTCTATGGAGTCATGCAGGTTGACATGCTCCATGTGCTGAGCCTCCCCTCCCCCTGTATTACATGACTCAGTAGTAAAGCATTTCTCCTTCCTCCACCCGGCTTATACTGGAAACCTGTAACATATTCCAGGTCCGGGAGCCACTGTGGTGACCTGATCCTGCAGGAGGACAATGCACCCCGGACATAAGGCCATGGGAAGACTCATGTACACCCAGGGGCAGAAATAGACCTAATGCTTCCTACAGCTGAGGGTTTGTCACAGTAGTATGGAGATAATCCTGTTAGGACCGTTCACACTACAGAATTTCAAGCTCAATCGCAGCGCAGACTCCACTTGAAATTCCATAAAAATTCACACTGTGTTCACACTTAGGGTCCTATGAGACAAAACAATTTATTTATATTTAAAAATCTCACATCTACCAATATTTATCAGCTGCTGTATACCCTGCAGGAAGTGGTGTATTCTTTCCAGCCTGACAGTGCTCTCTGCTGCCACCTCTGTCCATGTCAGGAACTGTCCAGAGCAGCAGCAAATCCCCATAGAAAACCTCTCCTGCTCTGTACAGTTCCTGTCATGGACAGAGGTGGCAGCAGAGAACACTGGAAAGAATACACCACTTCCTGCAGGACATACAGCAGATGATTAGTATGTTAATCTTTCTGAAAACAGTTGATTTCAAAGAAAAATATTTTCACCATAGTATCCCTTTAACTATCAGCAGTCTCATAGGAAGATAACAGAGTGGAGACCAAGCATGCACACTGCCGCTCCATTCACTCGGGGGACAAAGGGACCCTGTTCTAGTCATTGGTGAGGATCCCTTGTCCCCTATCTTGGGATACCCCTAGGGATTCATTATTGCTCCTATACCTAGTATCCCTTTTACCGATAGAGTCCTTCATATTCACGCTGGTCCTTAGAGTAATGAATCTCCATTCTCCTATTGAACTTTGCCCAGAGAAACAACAGTATAAAGCTTTCAAACCTCACTCAGATGGTTGGCCATATAAGCTGTAAAGTTTTATAACTGGTGGATCCACCTCATATAAGAACCTTCTGACACAGAACAGGACTACAACTTCCCTGCACGCTATTCTGCTTCACTGAGAATTAAATGTAGTGCAAAAAAAAAAAAAAAAAGAGGGGGCGGGGGAGGAGCTGACAACGCTAGAATGAATATCGTTGTCAGCAGAACCTGGACAGCTTATGAAGTGGATAGGAGCTGCGTCTTTCTCAGCCGGATCTAGGGGAAAGTCTTGATAACTGAAGACGACTGGACTGTTCATAGTACTGGCAGCTTATAGGACTCCATTCATATGTAGGTGATAGGACCAGGAATCCACTCTATGACTGTTCTGCTCCAGCCCCACAAATATCACATTGTATATACATAATAAAGATTAGTTACATCCAAACAGATGAGGCCGCGACCTTCACAGCCACATGAGGCTCCGCTTACTACTAATACATTACTTGTGGTTTACAAGAGCAGATAAGGAAGTATAAAGCCTGCAAAGTGCAACAAGTAACAACCTGAGCGAGAAAGTATACAGAGAGCAGGGTCAAAGGGCAGCAATGGTATACAAAGGGCGCTGCCAGACTGGAGGAAATTATATATAAGCCCCAGGGGTCGCTATAACTGGATCCTTATGGAGCCGGAGAGAAGGTCGGATATGTTCTGAGAGATGAGAGAGAGTCCTGCTCACAATTACTCCTTATCTGACAATGATCCCCATTACAGAACAGTGTCCTCAGCATAGTATGTTACACAGAGAGCTATACAGTGCCCCCATAACCGGGTGTCCCACAACAACAGAGCCCACGACAGGGGCCCCACAACAACAGAGCCCACGACAGGGGCCCCACAACAACAGAGCCCACGACAGGGGCCCCACAACAACAGAGCCCACGACAGGGGCCCCACAACAACAGAGCCCACGACAGGGGCCCCACAACAACAGAGCCCACGACAGGGGCCCCACAACAACAGAGCCCACGACAGGGGCCCCACAACAACAGAGCCCACGACAGGGGCCCCACAACAACAGAGCCCACGACAGGGGCCCCACAACAACAGAGCCCACGACAGGGGCCCCACAATAACAGAGCCCACGACAGGGGCCCCACAACAACAGAGCCCACGACAGGGGCCCCACAACAACAGAGCCCACGACAGGGGCCCCACAACAACAGAGCCCACGACAGGGGCCCCACAATAACAGAGCCCACGACAGGGGCCCCACAATAACAGAGCCCACGACAGGGGCCCCACAATAACAGAGCCCACGACAGGGGCCCCACAACAACAGAGCCCACGACAGGGGCCCCACAACAACAGAGCCCACGACAGGGGCCCCCATACTCTCAGAATGCCTATAATAGTCAGTGTCACATAACATAACATAGCCCTGCGGCACTGTCCCTACAACAGTGATATACAAAGTATCAAAGCCAGACACACACAGAACAGTCAACAACTGGTTCCTCTATATACTATCCCCATATAATGGCTACATACAAGGCCGATAATACAACCAGCCACAGTGTCCACACAAGAAGGGCAGCCACAGGCCCCCATAACATTTCAAGCCATGTCGTCCCCATAGCTCCATCAATCAGAGCCACATACTGTATATTACACCCAACTAAAGGGTCTGCCAGTCCCCATAGACTGAAATGTCCGCCACACTATCAGAAAGAAAACATTCCGCTATCCGCAGTGACCGTATAGTCTGAAGTTCACGGCTCCATCAGGTTTCAGCCTAGAAAGCAGGACCATGGCATGATTCCAGGATCAGCCGCATATCCCCCTATAGCCCCTGGTGCTTCTATATATCCAGTGCACATACAGCACATGGCCGCTCTATATTGTGCTATGTCCTAACCCAGGGGTAGGGAACCTAGGCGCTAAAGATTTGGCTGTCCAGGCATGATGGGAGTTGTAGTTTTGCAACAGCTGAAGGGTCAAGGTTCACTACCCCTGCCCTGACCTATTCCTTTGGTCTTCTAAATACAGATAGGTGACAGGGCGACCCTGGGCCGTATCCTGAGGACAGAAGGGTGCTGGCCTCCCATCACCACAGAGGCACAGACCGGTTCTTCTAGGATCTCTCTTACCACTTCTTACAAATGGCTGACACCATGGGATCAGATGCACCGCAGGCCACAAGGAAAAGCAAAAGGAGAAGTCAAGTCAGACAAGGAAATGAATTGAGAAAGAGGTGGTGGGAAAGGTAAGGCCTGAATCCCACGGCGTCCAGACACTTATAGACACTACAATGGCTGCAGTCACATTGTGTTATATCTCCCTTCCTGTATACAGTGAGGAACGTGTTCATGACATAACCCCCGGGGCTACGGGCCTTGTAGATAACCCAGAGAGACAACAAGGAAGAGGAAATACAAGGCTGTCTCTTCCTCGTCTTCTGCGCTCTCCAAATGACTTGGGCCGTTGGTTACACGGACACATAAAAATTCTATAACATGTCAACAAATTCAAAGGGGGTTATCAAGGCTTAGAAAAACATGGTTTCTTTCTTGCAGAAACAGCACCACTCCTGTCCACAGGTTGGGTGTGGGTTTTGCAGCTTGGCTCTATTGAAGTGAATCAAATTAAACAGTAATACCACACATAACCTGAGCACAGGGGTGATGCTGTTTTTGCAAGAAAGCTGCTGTGTTTTTACTAATCTTGGATAAGCGCTTTAAGAGTTGGGTGAATGAGTAAAAACAGCGTTGTGCTTGAACACTGGGGTACTACAATGTGTGGCTTTCCCGCTGTTGCTAAACTACAACAACTCCCATTCAGCTGTCAGTGCATGATGGGAGTTGTATTTTTACAATGTTGGTGAACACCATGCTGAAGTGAGGCAGTTCTCTATGGGTCCTACTAGACGAAGCGATTATTAACAATTAACGACTAACGATAAACAATCACAAACGAGATTATCGTTAATCTGAAATCATTCAACTTATTACACAAAACGATATTCGATTGTTACAATCGTTACTATGATCGTTTATTCCTTCTGATCCCAGCAAAACAATGAACAATGTGCTATTACACTGAACGATTAGTGAAAAAATTAACAATTAACAATGATTTTAGGGTCAGATCTAAATCAACGATCAAAGACACTCGAACGATTCTTCAGTCGTTGCCTGCAATTACACAGAACGATTATCGTTTAAATTTGAAAAACATAAAAAATTTTCGCACGATAATCGTCCTGTGTAATAGGGCCCTATCATGATCTCTGGGCAGCAGCTGCATATCTCATTCTATCACTCAGGGAAGCTTCCTATAGGGGGCAGCAGAGACACTAGAGACCTCATTTGCATACTCTTTCCCATGCAGCATTGCTTTAACCAGCTGGCTCTCCTTAATGAGAACCAGTACTCCTCAATACTGTATGGCTGGGGGCATATGGAAGGCAAAGACGCCTTAAATACTCTTCCTAATGAAAAGTGAAAGTTCTGCTCTTTTCTTTCACCGTCTCTAAAGCCCCGAGATTCCTTCCCATTATAATCACATAATCCCCTTACGCATCTGGATGTGACAATGAATCATTTGAGCGGCGGTGGTGGAGCAGTAATCTCTGCTCAGTAATCGCTGTAAACCTACCCAAAGAGCGGAAGAAACACAGGAGAACAAGGGCGAAGGCTGGAATATATCTAATATATATCTCATATAGGAGATAGATAGATAGATAGATAGATAGATAGATAGATAGATAGATAGATAGGAGATAGATAGATAGATAGATAGATAGATAGGAGATAGGAGATAGATAGATCAAAAATATACCGCAGCACACCTCAATTGCAATTGAAAAAAGTGGTTTATTTGCCCATGTAAGAAAATACTATTTTCTAAAAATAGTATTTTCTTACATGGGCAAATAAACCACTTTTTTCAATTGCAATTGAGGTGTGCTGCGGTATATTTTTGATTTATATTGCATACACCCTGGACCCGGGTGTTTACCGCTGGCACCCCTATACTATATACCTTGAGTGCCGCTTTTTTCTTTTTTTCATTAGATAGATAGATAGGAGATAGATAGATAGATAGATAGATAGATAGATAGATAGATAGATAGGAGATAGATAGATAGGAGATAGATAGATAGGAGATAGATAGATAGGAGATAGATAGATAGGAGATAGATAGATAGGAGATAGATAGATAGGAGATAGATAGATAGATAGGAGATAGATAGATAGGAGATAGATAGATAGGAGATAGATAGATAGGAGATAGATAGATAGGAGATAGATAGATAGGAGATAGATAGATAGGAGATAGATAGATAGGAGATAGATAGATAGGAGATAGATAGATAGATAGGAGATAGATAGATAGGAGATAGATAGATAGGAGATAGATAGATAGGAGATAGATAGATAGGAGATAGATAGATAGGAGATAGATAGATAGGAGATAGGAGATAGATAGATAGATAGGAGATAGATAGATAAATAGATAGATAGATAGGAGATAGATAGATAGATAGATAGATAGATAGATAGATAGATAGATAGGATATAGATAGATAGATAGATAGATAGATAGATAGATAGATAGATAGGATATAGATAGATAGATAGATAGATAGGAGATAGATAGGAGATGGATAGATAGATAGATAGATAGATAGATAGATAGATAGATAGATAGGAGATAGGATATAGATAGATAGATAGATAGATAGATAGATAGATAGATAGATAGGAGATAGATAGATAGGAGATAGATAGATAGGAGATAGATAGATAGGAGATAGATAGATAGGAGATAGATAGATAGGAGATAGATAGATAGATAGATAGATAGATAGATAGATAGATAGATAGGAGATAGATAGATAGATAGATAGATAGATAGATAGATAGATAGGAGATAGATAGGAGATAGATAGATAGATAGATAGATAGATAGATAGATAGGAGATAGATAGGATATAGATAGATAGATAGATAGATAGATAGATAGATAGATAGATAGGAGATAGATAGGAGATAGATAGGAGATAGATAGATAGATAGATAGATAGATAGATAGATAGATAGATAGATAGATAGGAGATAGATAGATAGATAGATAGGAGATAGATAGATAGGAGATAGATAGATAGATAGATTATCTATCTATCTATCTATCTATCTCAACCATTTTCCCCGTACGTTCCCTGAATATAGATCTTTCATCTGTAATATCCGTGCACGTCCTTAATGGACGTCCATGTCGCTCTAATGGCTTAGAAATCTTCTTTAAATATTGATACCACAATAGCGATGATGACGGTAATGGGTGCCTGAAAATGCCAGGATGAGGACGGTGAAGTATCACGCCAGCTCAGGATTCTTTTAGGTGATAAAAATAAGAATTTCCATCAGCGGTGGCCCAGATCTGTGCCCTTTCTGGAGGCATCTTGTGTGAGGGCGCGTTCCTCTGCTGCCGCCACTCAAATGAGTGGAGGCAGAGAGGTGGTGCAGGACCTAAAGGGGGAGGAGCCTGAGACAGGAAGTCAATGAAAACCAAGGAGAATTTGTGTCATGCTCCACCCCCTCAGGCCCTGCACTGGACATACAGGGGCAGATTTACCAAACTAGTGTAAAGTAGAATTGTCTCAGTTGCCCCTAGCAACCAATCAGATTCCACCAATCATTCCTCACAGACTCTTTGAAAAATAAAAGGTGGAATCTGATTGGTTGCTAGGGGCAACTGAGCCGGTTTCACTTTACACCATGTTTGATAAATCTCCCTCACAGTTTATGTGGATGATGACAGGAATGACAGGCCATACATGGCAGACCATTGCTTCTCCACACCCTGGCAGTGCCCATACCATACTGAATGCCACTCTTTTTCCTGGGCCTGTTGACACAAAGGGAGGAGAAATTCAGCCATGCTTCATAGGCTGCACTAGGCCGCAGCTCCGGTTACCAGGACGATCGCCATGAACAAACACTAATATTTTGTTATTTTCCAGTATAGACTGCGCGCCTGTCAGGTGGTGTGCCCGTACACTTGTCTGCTTTCTGTAATGCGAGCATGCGGTGGCATAAAGGGTGTAACCTGGCATCACTTTTTCCAAGACACTCCGGAAAATTAAGAAAAGAACTACTTGTATGAATCTTAAAGGGGTACTCCAGAGAAAATCTACTGGTTTCAGAAAGTTATATAGGTTTGTAATTTACTTCAATTTAAAAAAAATCTCAAGTCTTGCAGTACTTATCAGATGCTGTATGTCCTGCAGGATGTGGTGTATTCTCTCCAGTCTGAGACAGTGCTCTCTGCTGCCACCTCTGTCCATGTAAGGTACTGTCCAGAGCAGTAGCAAATACCCAAAGAAAACCTCTCCTGCCCTGGACAGTTCCTGATGTGGACATAGGTGGCAGCAGAGAGCACTGTGTCAGACTGGAAAGAAAACAACACTTCCTGCAGGACATACCACAGCTGATAAGTACTGGAAAACTGGAGATTTTTTAAATATAGTGGTACCTTGGTTTAAGAGTAACTTGGTTTAAGAGCGTTTTGCAAGAAGAGCTCACAGTTTTTCAAAATTGTGACTTGGTTTAAGAGCATTGCTTTGGTTTAAGAGCTCCTGGTATTGGGTGGGAGCGTGAGTGGGGGAGGGGCATGGCCTGCATAGCGGGGTCTGCAGCACAGTACTCTGACCCAGGAAGTCTCTCTCACTTTCCAATTTATAGCAGATCCACTTCAGGCTGGGGCTTGCATCAGGGGACAGGACTGTGGGGGTAATCTCTTTATAGCTTTAACCCCTCTCTCCCCGGACAGAGAGTGCTGCTATACTGTGTCCACATCTGCCCTGCTCATTCAGTCATGCTCCCTGCAGTCTCTATCAGTCCTTGTGTTTCCCATCCTCTCCATTCCTGCTATAATGTGCTTGCACTCACACTCAGCTATACACACTGCTGCTATAATGTGCTTGCACTCAACACTCAGCTATACACACTGCTGCTATAATGATTATAAAATTATTTTTGGGGTGTGGAACCAATTGTCTACATTTCAATGATTTCTTAATGGAAAATTTGCTTTGGTATAAGAGTGGATTTGGATTACAAGCACGGTCCCGGAACGAATTATGCTCGTAATCCAAGGCACCATTGTATAAGTAAATTACAAACCGATATAACTTTCTGAAACCAGCTTTTTTAAAGAAAAAGATTTTTGCTGGAGTACCCCTTTAATATTCTATCCAGTCCCTGCTGTATTTTAAAGGCAGCCATTACAGTGCCCGCTGGGGTTGCCACCCAGTTCTATTTGGGAAACAGGAGGCTCAGGATGAACAAGTCTATAGCATAGCAGTTTTGTCCATCCTGTCACGCTTTATCTAACATAAAATTATAACTCCCATCATGCACTGAGAGCCGAAGCACAGGCCTAGGGGTGTATGTTGGGATATACCAGGGCAAATCTCTCAGGTGTGGCATATGCAAAACTACAACTCCCATCATGACTGGGCAGCCTTTGGCTGTCCATGCATGATAGGAGTTGTAGTTTTGCAACAGCTGGAGGACTGAAGGTTCTCCATCCCTGATCTAGGTGAAAGCAAAGCATGAGGGCATGGCCAGATTGCATTGAAATGAGTGGTAACCCTCTGATACATCTGCTTAGGAAACCCCCGCTGTATGACCATGCCCCTAGACAGTGGCAGCGCTTATAATTATCTGGCGATTACGCTTTATTTACATAGAAGCGGAGACTGTTGACTTCCGGTTCCGGCGCAGGGATGTGAGGACGTGCGGGACGCAGCTCCTCCAGACCACCTCACTATACCCGCATACACAGCGACGAAACTGGCCGCAGTGGGGGACGGACATTACCGTGTGACCCCTCACCTGCTCCGGATCACCCTCGCATGGACCGGTTTGTGCTGAGAGTCCCCGCCGGTCCGGCCGGCACCAGCACGGAGGCAGCCTCTTCTGCTCCCAAGATGGCGGACGCCACATGTACAGCCGCGCCATCACAAACCAGAGCGGGCGCCAGGGCTCATGATGACCCGGCAAGCATACCAGAACAGATAAGTACACCCGACTCGGACTATATTCTATTATCTCAAGACTCCCAGATCTCCCTCCCGCATGAGCTGGCAGCTGCGCCACAGTCACCCATGATCCCTATCAATTACAAGCACCTGGCTATAGCGGTGGCGGATCGCCTGGCGCCTGACCTGAGAGAGACTGTGGTCACTACCATAGGGGCATCCCTGCAAGCCTTACAACTAGAAGTACAAAAACATGCAGTTCGCATGGATGAAATTGAACACAGAGTACACCAGGCGGAAAACGTTTCCTCTTCCACAGTCGCCCAGGTCCGCTACCTCACAAGAGAAACCGCCATACTTAGGGACCGCCTTGAGGATCAGGAGAACCGGGCGCGTCGCAACAATCTGCGACTAATCGGCCTCCCGGAGTCCGTCAAACCGCAGCAACTTAAACATGTATGTGAGACTATATTACCAGAGGCCCTGGGGTTGCCCTTCCCCAAGAAAGTGGAGCGCGCGCACCGAGTTGGGCCCGGCATTACAAACCTTGATGACAATAACGGTATCGGGAAAACACGCCCGCGACAGGTCATCATGAGATACCTGGATTTCAATGATAAAGAGGATGTCCTCAAAGCCTTTAGATCCAGGAACACTCCCCTTATGCTTAATGAAAGTAAAATAATCCTGTTTGCAGATTATTCAGCAGAGACCACACGCAAGCGCAGAGCGTTCAGTACAGTATGCTCTGAACTGTACAGGAAAGGTATAAAGTTTCGCCTGCAGTACCCTGCGACCCTGAAGATAATATACAGTGATGGCAGTCTGCAATCATACACCTCAGCTGAGGAAGCGGCCCACTGCCCTCTTTTGCGACCTGTCCCGACATCTTCCCCCCTTCAGGAAGATATGATCCAGGAGCCGTCAGCGGATCTATTTCTGATAAGCCCGGGCAAGAAACGCCGCAAACAGAACCATCTGCCGGCGCCGGAGGAGGAACTAGCCCCCCCATGATTGATTCTTCGGCTAAGGATGGAGTACAACAGGATAATGGGAGAACCACTGTGACCATCTGATTTGTATACTGCCCCCCCTTTCCCTCCCTCTCCAAATTTGATGGGATGAACAGGTTTTGAAATTCTTTTTTGGTCCGGTTAAATTTGACTTTCTTTTCCAAGGCTTTCTTGGATTTTCTCAGGCCTTCACTAGACACACGTCTCCTCTTTCATCCCTCCATTTCCACGGGGAGGCTTGTGTAAAATGATGCACGGAGGGTTACTCCTCTCCTTAGTCTCATGATACACCGTGTATTCTCTGTCTCCCCCCTTCCCACCCGGACCATCCCTCCCCTACCATTCCCTCTCCTCCCCCCCCCCCACCTCCTTACCCCCCTCCCTTCCTGGTGTCACCCCTTCTTCCCCCCCGATTCTTCCCCCCCCTCGCCTTTACCCCCCCCCACTCTCCCAGGCTAATCTCATGATTATGAGGATATTTGGTTTGGAGGTTTGCTTCTCCCCCTGAAAAAAGGAAGTCAAGAGCGCCTCACTACTTGGCTAGTAGTCCTGCACTAGCCATCTCGCCACCTATTGGCGCTGTTACTTTATTTTAGTTGGTTATAATGCTGTTGTTGTATGTTATTTCTATTCAGTTCATGTTTATGTATGTTGACGCATCTCCCATGTGCGAGTCCAAAAATAACCACAAGGCAGTGAGGAACACTGACTTAAGTACAGTAAGTAATCATTGGCATAGCCAAAATATTTCTCTTTCATATTTTAATGCGTATAATTTCATGGAATACGAAGGGGCTGCGCTCCCCGAATAAGCGCTCCATGGTCCTACGCCACCTCAAAAAGCTGAAAGGGGATGTCGTCCTGCTTCAGGAATCTCACCTGACCCAGGATGAATTCTTCAGAATGAAAAAACTGTGGGTGGGGGAGATCTATGGGTCCCCCTCAGTGGAGGGGAAGGCGGGGGTGATTACTTTGCTGCACAGGAACCTATCCTATAAGGTCCTCAAATCATCTCATGATAAGGCAGGACGGATTAATAATTTGGTTCTGGAAACACCTAGTGGGACCCTGAGTATATACAATGTATATGCCCCTAATGATGGCAATGCAACTTTTTTTTCATCCCTAGAGACACAAATATTGTCAGACCCCGCCCCTTACAAAATTGTGGGTGGCGATTTCAACTCGGTGGTTCGACCTCAAGCGGATAGGTCTTCGGGAACTGCCTCTACAGGTGTCCCGGTAGTATCCGCCAGAGATAAAGCATTACCCTCACTATTGTCCCATGCCGACCTGGTGGACTCCTGGAGGGCACATAACCCGGTAGAGCGAGAATACACTTTCTATTCGGCCCCGAGGTCTACCTGGTCGCGTATAGACTACCTTTTTACCTCCCAATCCCTGTTCCCTAAAGTTGTACAAGCATCAATTGAACAAATGGTAATATCGGATCATTCCCCGATATCGATTTCTCTGGCTGAGGTATTCCCCAGAGGAACTGATATTTTATGGCGCTTTCCGCAATCATTCAGCAAGGATGATAACTTCACCTCCCTCCTAAAGGGATGGTGGCTCACATACAACGCAGATAACGCAGCTCATAGGGACAATATGACACTTTTTTGGGACACGGCAAAAGCCGTACTACGGGGTCATATCATTGCATATACTACAGCGAAAAAGAAGGAAGCACTGGAAAAATTTAAAACGGCTAGTGAACATCTGCGTAATTGCTATGATCTTTTTCTACAGACACCCACCCCACTGAACAAGGAAGCCTGGACTCAAGCTAAACGCCAATTTGATGACTGGGCAGCACAGAGGGAGGACCTCTACAGATCGGAATTCGAAACCACCCTACATAAATTTGGCAACAAGGCGGGTAAGCTACTTGCCAACCTTGCTAGAGGCCCTAGGGCGGTCCATCATATCACCACCCTCCGCGATTCCTGTGATAGACTCCTTGCCAGCCCAAAAGCCATTAGCGACTACCTAGCCCAATATTATTCACAGATATACACTGACTCAGACACAACTCAGATATCCGACACTCTTCTCCAAAAAATTCCCCTTCCTAGAGTGACACCTGACCACCTAGATCTTCTGAATGCCCCTATCTCACCTCAGTTAGTTCTGGACACCATTAAACAACTTAAACCCTCTAAGGCCCCGGGACCAGATGGATACTCGGGGGAATTCTTTAAAATTCTAGGCGACCAAATTTCTACCCCCCTATCCGAACTATATAATGGAGCTCTATCCGACAAGGGCCTGCCCCCATCGGCAGACATGTCATACATAAAACTTCTGCCCAAACCGGGTAAGGACCCCTTGCAACCAGGTTCATATCGGCCCATATCCCTCATTAACGTGGACACCAAAATCTTGACCAAAATCATGGCCGACCGCCTCTCTACTATCATGCCAGACCTGATATCCGCAGAACAAGTAGGGTTTATCAAAAATAGATCTGCCGTCACTAATATCCGGACGGTGATCGCGGTGTTAGATAGAGTACGGCTCCGCCCTCAGCCAGGGGCCCATCCTACCCTTGTCACACTAGATGCCGAAAAGGCTTTTGACAACGTCCGATGGCCCTGGCTGGGGGCGGTGCTAGATGCATTTGGGTTCTCGGGACCCTTTAGAGCTCTGCTATCCCACATCTACTCCTCACCAACAGCACGAATTTGCACGCCAGGATTCCTCTCCCCAGTCATTCATCTACAAAAGGGAACGCGCCAGGGCTGCCCGTTATCGCCCCTTCTCTTCAACTTAGCTCTAGAACCGCTATCCAGATATCTTACCTCTGGGGCGGTGTTCTCCGGAATTCCGGTCGGTGAGGAGGTGGTACGTGCAGCCCTGTTCGCGGATGATATCATCCTTTTTTCTAACGACCCCATAAATGACGTCCCCAACATCATACAGGTGCTAAGGGATTTTGGCAGCTATTCGGGTTACAGGGTCAACACAGGTAAGTCGGAATTGCTCCCTCTTTTCCAGCCTCTGAGAACGCAGGCTCATGATCTGGCCAGCCTGGGTCTTACCATGGCAACATCCGCCATAACATATTTAGGAATAAAGATAGGCAAAACGTCCCACTCTCTATACGACCTGAACTACCCCCCTTTATTTGCTAAAATACGCTCCGACCTATATAGGTGGCACTCACTCCCCCTTTCTCTGCTGGGTAGGTGTCATTTAGTTAAAATGTCAGGCTTTTCCAAACTCCTATACCCACTCCAAACTATACCCATGCTGCTCAAACATTCAGACGTTCTTTCCTTGCAATCCACTTTCACTAGGTTCATTTGGGCTGGCAAGAAGCCGAGGATCGCTCTCTCCAAACTTATGCTCTCCAAGGGTGAAGGGGGGGTTAATTTCCCCAACATCCGTGGATATAACTTAGCATGCCTCTTCAGGCATATATTGGATTGGCAGCATAACACTACCGTCCACTCCAACACACGTCTGGAGAGACAGCTATCAAAACCTTGGGATCTCATGGCTATTCTGCATGGTCCTCTCTCTGTGCTCCCCCCGGAAGTGAAACACTCCATTGTCATCCGTGATACCATATTGGCTTGGAAACAAGTCAGGCGGTCCTACAATAGGCCTTTCCAGTGTTCTAAACACTACCCATTGTGGAACGTGCCAGACTTCTCTCCAGGGGATAATAGCGGGCTCCTCTCTAGATGGAGGAATAAGGGGATTAAGGTCCTGGGAGACCTACTCCACCCAGCTGAACGTCGCTGGCTCACATTGCCAGAGATAGGAACTGCATTCCAAACATCATCTACCGACTTCCTTTCATACTACCAGATCAAGTCCTACTTCACTTTCAGACTATGAGATGTGGCTTCAGAGGCCTGCCCAAATGACTTTGATTCCTTGCTACTACACCCCCCTGGGAACTCCATCTCTCTACTGTATAAGACAATGCTCCCGCGGTTACTACCATCTTCAAGTGTACCCCCAGGTAAATACTGGGGCACAGTGCTGAATATCCCTGATATGTCTAAACACATCCAGACTGGGATGACTGCCTTCCGTAAGCGTATTGTGAATGAGAAATGGAGGGAAACGCAGTTGAAGCTTATCCATAATGCCATCTATGCATTTACGTTTCCTCCATCTATAGCGCTTCCGGAACGCAGACCATCCTGTCCAAAATGTGATACCCCTAAAACTGACTTGTTCCACGGTATTTGGAACTGCCCCCGCCTAGAGGTGTACTGGAGGGAGGTATCACACCTTATCCACAGGGTCACTTCGTCTACGATCAGGTTAACTCCAATGGAAGCACTGTTCCACATTAGTCTAAACCCGGTGGACTCGGGAGAACCCTACTCCTATCTCCCTACTTTAGCCCACTACATAGTAATGGTAGCCAAACTGAGCATTCTCAAGGAGTGGATAAAACCTACCATACCAACTATCACAATAGTGATAGAGAGATTACAACATCTCTTTTATGTGGAACGCAGACTTGCCTTGAGAGAAAAAGATAAACTGACTGAACCGCTCTTCTGCAGATGGAGGCGTTTCATTGAGACATACTTCTCGCACACTGAGATCCAATCCATAATGCAAGCCTTCACACAATCTACCTGGTACCTTACAGAGGATATACAAGGATCACTAGGCATCCTTAAAGTCCACCGACCAGGACGTGAACCCTAAGGGTTTTCCTATTATGATCCCACCTTCTCCCTCCCTCCAGTGCGCCAAACTACCTACTGGTTACTTACCTATCGTAATAAAGGGGCGGGTGTCGACTCATGTTCATTGGAAGGTGGCTTGACGGTACATATAACAACTCTCTTGCCGTAACTGTACATGTTTTATATCAGTATTCGCCTTGGGGACTCGCACATGGGAATGCCATGATTTCATATGGGATTTGTATTGTTTGATATGTTTTTCTTTTTTTTGTTGGACTATTTTGATATTGTGGGTTTCCGCTAAAGATACTCCAATGTCTGCATGATATAGGCAGGCGACTGAGAAGCTCCGGCGGGGTAAAGACATGTTTTCAGATCAATACGGGCATTATTTGTACAACCTGCCGCGTGAATGCATGATCCACACATTGTGTACCTAAAAGTTATTAGGATTTCGCACTTGAAAGCGACTCCAAGGGTATGGACCCAGCCTGTCTCCTAAACTGCATAACTGTATCGCTGTAAACTTTGAATAAAATATTGTTTAAAAAAAAAAAAAAAAAAAGAAGCGGAGACTGTTATTGCTGTTCAGCTGCTTCATGTAAAGGAACCCATCAGCAAGTGGTTAGAGACTGACACTGTGCTGCCGCAGGAGAGAGGATGGCGGGAACGTTCACCACATGACGCTGTGGGACAGGTCATAGGAATAAAAGTGTGTTGTTGATTATTGAAGCCAAAGCCAGGAATGGATTTAAAAAGAGGAGAAATCTCAGTCTTTTCTTTATGACCTGTTCTCTGTTTATAGTCTCTTCCTGGCTTTGGCTTCAATAACCTGTCAGATAAGTCTGTGTAAATGCACCCTAACAGAAGGAGGGAGGCAGAATACCCAGGAAGGAAGACCACGTGCCTATGTAATGTACTCATATCTATGTTAGAGGTGGACAGAGGTCGGGATACCCCACAGAACCATCCCACACTCCTGTACATCTGAGATGCAAATGAGTGACATGAAGCAGACAGAAGGGCCGGATACTGCTGTATGGGGTATATATATATTTTCTGCACACATCAGCCATTATCACTTCTCCTTTATAATACACACTAAGGAGGAAGAGGCGACAAATCTGCAACATGTTTACACCATGGCAGGTTCTGATGGAGCGATCAGCCGCAGCTACTCCATTGGCATGATTCAGTCACATGGACTAGCATTAAAAATGCCGCCATACGCTCAGTATTCCTTATACCGGCATAGTCAGCATCAATGTTACCACCGTACGAAAGCCATACAGTCAGCGTTCATAATAACACCATACAACCAGCATTAGTAATACTACCATAATAACGACACCATTCTGTCATGTTAACGGCATATAGTAAACATTAAAAACACTGCCATAAAGCCAACATTAACACTTCCATACAGTTAGCTCTTAATAACTCAGACCTATAGTCAGGACGAGCAATACCACCGTATAGCCATCACAAATAATGTCAAACAATGAGCATTAATACCACAAATCAGCGTTGACACTAACGCCACACACTCAGCGTTGACACTACCGCCACACACTCAGCGTTGACACTACCGCCACACACTCAGCGTTGACACTACCGCCACACACTCAGCGTTGACACTACCGCCACACACTCCGTATTAAAGGGGTTATCCAGCGCTACAAAAACATGCCGACTTTTCCCCCTCTCATATCCAGGTCAGGTGTGGTTTGCAATTAAGCTCCATTACTTCAATGGAACTGAGTTTGAAACCCCACCCAATCTGGAGACAAGAGAGGGGGAAAGGTGGCCATGTTTTTGTAGCACTGGATAACCCCTTTAACACTACCGCCACACACTCAGCATTAACACTACCGCCATACAGTGACTAATAGGTTACTGATCAATGGCAGCAGATCGGCAGCACGCTGCTCTCCCTATGATCGTTGATCTGTGCACTCCTAAGGGAACAAACACACACACCGTATACGCAGCGTATTTACTGCTGCGATACGCAGCAGATACACAGCAGATTAGATCTAAATAACTGAACACAGCATCAAATCTGCTGCAGATCTGCTGTGTATATGGTGTGTGTGTTTGTACCCTAAATCTGGATTCCAGTCCAGCCGAGCCAAGGTGAAGTTGTTGCATACTGAATGGCGGCCATTTGAGATAAGTGAACCTCGAGCGCGCTGGTGTTCACCCAAACCCAGGCATGCAGCATTTGATTACCAGTGGCGGATGTTGCTGGATGCGGCCCTAGAGAGTCCTGGATAACATGGATTCACCTTATCGCCTATGGCTGTATCCATGTCTTCCAGGTAGCCTTAGAGCTGCATCCACTGGTAATCAAATGCCACATGCTAGGATTTGGATGAACACAAGCGTGCTCGAGGTTCACATACATTTCTGTGAGCAACAAACTGGATCAACCACTTAGATGACATGATCTTGGCACAGTAACGTGTGTTCTCGGATGTAGTGTTGGCACTCTGCATATAATTCACAGCAACAGGTGAAATCCACCAAACTACTGTATAGGAATGACCTGGTTAAAAGGTATGAGAGTGTGTGTGTGTATGTGCGTGTATGTAGCAGAACCAATCCTGTCATTTATCTATGTCACCTCTTGTTTGCTCATAATGCACAGTCAGCTCTGCTACCTGTGTGTGTGTACACCCCAGCCAGGTGAGGTCATCCCCGCCCGGCATGTTGGGACATGTAGTTCCACAACAGCTGAAGGACGAGTCTGCTCAGACCTATAAATAATTTAACGTCTGACTATTGTACATCAGGGGAGGAGGGGGTTAAAGGTGCAGATAAAAGACGTTATGTTATTCCCCTGAGGGTATCCTGCCACAATAACAACCAATTGGCAGCTATAAAGGAGACCGCATATAGACACTATATATACCCCATAAACAGCAGCTGCAGCGCCCGCCTGAAACCTGCGGTTATTTATACACGCTCCGACCCCGCTGCTTCCTGAGCACTCGGGGAAAGTTTGAGGTTCTGAAACCCAAGTGTTGGCATAAGATGCTTCTAAAGGGGAACTCCACTTTTATCACAGAAAATGCTAATCGAGGGAACCAACCACCCACCCTCATAACTCTGTAACTCTATACTGGCCATCCCTATATGAAGTAGTGATTTACCAGCAGTAGAGAATGTGACAGATCAGGGTGATGGTGGTCCCTCCTATCTGGTCACATTACATGGTGGACAAAACAAGTTATTTTCTGCATCATCCTCAGAGGATCCACACAGGGTTTCTCAGCTATAGGAGGGGGGGGGGGTCTTCTTTAAAGGAATGGTTCAGCAAAAAAATAAAATTTAGATCAACTGGTGTCAGAAATATGTCATTTACTTCTATTTAAAAAAATCTCGTCTTTCAGTACTCATCAGCTGCTGCATGTCCTGCAGGAAGTGGTGTATTCTCTCCAGTCTGACACAGTGCTTTCTGCTGCCACCTCTGTCCAGAACAGTAGCAAATCCCAATAGAAAACCTTTCCTGCTCTGGACAGTTCCTGACATGGACAGAGGTGGCAGCAGAGAGCACTGGGTCAAACTGACAAGACTACACCACTTCCGGCAGGACATATAGCAGCTGATAAGTACTGGAAGTCTTGAGATTTTTAAATATTAGTAAATTACAAATCTCTGGCACCAGTTTTTTTGGAGATACTTCCCAACAAAAAGACTGACAAGCCCTTTATACCATTGGTGCCATGCTTTAAAGGGGTTATCCCTTTAAGTTTTCTTTTTTGTATGTTTATTCAGCCAAGGCCAGACTGATCACTAAAACAGGCAGGGAGAGAAGCATGTGGCTGAATGCTTCACTCCCTGCGCAGGACACAGAGACAATGGTGGTCATGTGACCCCGCTGGGACACGCTTAACACGCACGTCTCCAACCTCATTCTATCGATTAGTCGGGGTGTAAATACTCAAAACTCCAACCACAACTTTTACAGTGACAGGGCTCAAAACGAGACCTCCCCCTTCCCCTGGATAGGTGATATGTGTCCGATCATTGGGGTACAACTACTGACCCCCAGCTGAGCACAAGTGTGGCCGTTCCCAGCAGCATGCACACGGCAGCGTCACTCAGAGGCTATGGGATGGGCACATATCCTAAAGTAGACGCTTGTGGGCATGCTGCTACAGCCCTCCTAGTGTCCTTGTAAAAATACAGGCTGCCATGAGCTGCCCACCAGTGGGGTACCCCTAATCCTAGCACCTGGCCCACTATACTGGGGACATATCCCTGCCAAGTAAACCATATGATCTCAGCTGTTATTTCCTCGGCTCGCATGGAAATGTCCTGCAGACAATGAGTAACACTCCCAGCGTGCGAGAGGTTAATAGGACACGAGTGGTAATGTTTTTGTTTGGAGGAGCCGGTGTTAGGAGGCACACCCGGGCCGGTGGACGTAATGTGCGGAGGCTCCCCGCCATCAATCCTATATATAGCTGCTGGTTACTGCCCAGGCCGGCAGCAAGGAGGCCCCATCCAGCGGCCGTGCTCTGCCGTCAGATCCCTGCCGCTCTGTCAATACTCACACACAGAAAGGAAGAGCGTCAGCGGCGTGTGCCAGGAGAGGTGGGAACCCAAACACAGCCAGTCACCGAGCAAAGAGCTGAGTAACACACAGTCACCAGGGAAACACGCCGACACACTCCTCTCCGCACTCCTGCCCTGACTCACCCAGGGTCCAGGAATGGAAAATATGGCGGCTTTCTACCAGAAACTGCGCCACCCCCGCTAACAGGTCATGTGAGGTAATGCACCTCTATAGAGCGGAGCTGCAACCCTGGACATTACCTATGGACAGGAGGGTTGTCTGGAGGAAAGCCGCCATGTTTTTCTAATCCTGGATCGCTTAGCTTAAGCCTATCCCACACATTGGTTAAATCGGCGAACGACTGTTTACACGGAACGATCTGTGAATTTTTTACGAACGACGATTTGTGAACATGTTGTAAGATCAAAATGAACGATTTCTCGTTCGTCGTCTGATCGTTCGCTGCGTTTACACGTACGATCATTCGAATTCGATCGTTATTGCGCAAATTCGCACGATAATCGTTACGTGTAAACGAGCATTAGTTGCGATCGTTACTATGATCGTTTACTCCTTCTGATCCCAGCAAAACAATGGACAATGTCCAAATACACTGAACGATTAGTGAACAAAATGCGGAACCTGAGTAAACGAACTTGGAATTACAGCGAACGATTAACGATAATTTTAGGTTTAGATCTAAATCAACGATCAATGACATACGAACGATTATTCGATCGTTGCCGGCAATTACACAGAACGATCATCGTTTAAATTCGAACGATATAATGATTTTTGGCACGATAATCGTCCCCTGTAATAGGGCCCTAAATCCACATAGTGACCAATAAGATAGAAAGAGCTGCTGGTCCGGTAACCGGCAGAGGTGAGTAACACATGGGACCAACTTCAGAGGTGAGTGTAACACATGGGACCAACTTCAGAGGTGAGTGTAACACATGGGACCAACTTCAGAGGTGAGTGTAACACATGGGACCAACTTCAGAGGTGAGTGTAACACATGGGACCAACTTCAGAGGTGAGTGTAACACATGGGACCAACTTCAGAGGTGAGTGTAACACATGGGACCAACTTCAGAGGTGAGTGTAACACATGGGACCAACTTCAGAGGTGAGTGTAACACATGGGACCAACTTCAGAGGTGAGTGTAACACATGGGACCAACTTCAGAGGTGAGTGTAACACATGGGACCAACTTCAGAGGTGAGTGTAACACATGGGACCAACTTCAGAGGTGAGTGTAACACATGGGACCAACTTCAGAGGTGAGTGTAACACATGGGACCAACTTCAGAGGTGAGTGTAACACATGGGACCAACTTCAGAGGTGAGTGTAACACATGGGACCAACTTCAGAGGTGAGTGTAACACATGGGACCAACTTCAGAGGTGAGTGTAACACATGGGACCAACTTCAGAGGTGAGTGTAACACATGGGACCAACTTCAGAGGTGAGTGTAACACATGGGACCAACTTCAGAGGTGAGTGTAACACATGGGACCAACTTCAGAGGTGAGTGTAACACATGGGACCAACTTCAGAGGTGAGTGTAACACATGGGACCAACTTCAGAGGTGAGTAACACATGGGACCAACTTCAGAGGTGAGTAACACATGGGACCAACTTCAGAGGTGAGTAACACATGGGACCAACTTCAGAGGTGAGTAACACATGGGACCAACTTCAGAGGTGAGTAACACATGGGACCAACTTCAGAGGTGAGTAACACATGGGACCAACTTCAGAGGTGAGTGTAACACATTGGGACCAACTTCAGAGGTGAGTGTAACACATGGGACCAACTTCAGAGGTGAGTAACACATGGGACCAACTTCAGAGGTGAGTAACACATGGGACCAACTTCAGAGGTGAGTAACACATGGGACCAACTTCAGAGGTGAGTAACACATGGGACCAACTTCAGAGGTGAGTAACACATGGGACCAACTTCAGAGGTGAGTAACACATGGGACCAACTTCAGAGGTGAGTAACACATGGGACCAACTTCAGAGGTGAGTGTAACACATGGGACCAACTTCAGAGGTGAGTGTAACACATGGGACCAACTTCAGAGGTGAGTGTAACACATGGGACCAACTTCAGAGGTGAGTAACACATGGGACCAACTTCAGAGGTGAGTGTAACACATGGGACCAACGTATAACTGAGAAGCTCGGATTAATCATTCACTCTCCTCCTGTCCTTCAAGTGTCCCGAATAACTAACCAGGTGCAACATGAGCCACGACCGGTGGGAGACACGTCTGACTCCAATCACTATAGTACATTCAGTACCCTGCCCAAATATAAGGGAGAACTGCATTATGGGAGCCAAGAACGCTGACTGTTAACTCTTTCCTAAGACAACCAGCAGAAGAGTGAGTGCAGCTCTGGAGTATCATACAGGATGTAACTCAGGATCAGTACAGGATAAGTAATGTAATGTATGTACACAGTGACCCCACCAGCAGAATAGTGAGTGCAGCTCTGGAGTATAATACAGGATGTAACTCAGGATCAATACAGGATAAGTGACAGTCTGTCTTTAGAGAATATAAATTTATATAAAGCTCTTAAACCGCAATAAACTCCTCCAAGTATGTAGTCAGCGAGTTGGAACCTGCAGTATTATATGTACAGAAGGTGTTGGTCTAAGAAAACAAACAGATAATATATGCAGAATATAAACCAGGAGAAGAAAGCCGGGCGACAACAAGCAGCATTAGTGTCTATCACCCAGATTCCTGACATAGCTTTCTATAGGGTACACAATGGATGTATAGGGGAGGATGGGGGGGGGGGGGTCATCTAGTAAGTAGTGTATGTATAGGGGAGGATGGGGGGGGGGGGGTCATCTAGTAAATAGTGTATGTATAGGGGAGGATGGATAGCTATAGGGTAAGTAGTGTATGTATAGGGGAGGATGGATAGCTATAGGGTAAGTAGTGTATGTATAGGGGAGGATGGATAGCTATAGGGTCAGTAGTGTATGTATAGGGGAGGATGGAGCGGCCATCTAGTAGGTATTGTATGTATAGGGGAGAATGGAGCGGCCATCTAGTAGGTAGTGTATGTATAGGGGAGGATGGAGCAGCCATCTAGTAGGTAGTGTATGTATAGGGGAGGATGGAGCGGCCACCTAGTAGGTATTGTATGTATAGGGGAGGATGGAGCGGCCATCTTTCCGCAGGCGGGCTCTATATGTGACCTGTAGGTGATAGTGACCACACAGCATTCTGTATCATTTACAATAATACAATTTGCTGCCAGACACAACAGTCGCCATCATTTCATCCTCCGGGATATTAGGGGCCTTGTATTTCAGGAGCACTTCTCACATGTCGGCACACTACCCCACACAATCCTCCGCAGCCACCACCGCACACCGGCAGGAAATTACCCTAATAGCTACAAAATCTATTTATCTTCTAAACGGCGAGAAGTGAGACGGACAGATATGGAGTTATTACTGAGCACCAGAGCCTCCGTGGGGACAACCCACTTCATATAACATGTCTGCAATATTAAAGGGGAACAATCACTAATTTTGGTGGAATTGGGGGGAGGGGATCTGACCGATTCTATGAAGAGGCTGCTACTCTGAAGACTGGTGGGGGAGCCAGAAGTCAGCGTCTCATCAATAGCCTAGCAGTATATCATCGCTTTAATAGATAGGTCCCAATGTATGTATGTGATCACATGATCAACAGGCAGCTTATTTATCATGTGATTGGTTTAATTAATGCACATGACCAGGGGCATAACTACCACAGTTGCAGCCATAGCTATAGGGCCCACCACATCAGGGGGCCCATCCCTGCAATACACCTGAGCTGTAATCATACAACCAAGGAAGATGGCTGCCATGGGTGACACTATATACTGGGGTGATAGGATAATAGGGGAGATGCCCACCATGGGGGACACTATATACTGGGGGGATAGGATAACAGGGGAGATGACTACCATGGGGGACACTATGTACTGGGGGGATAGGATAACAGGGGAGATGCCTACCATGGGGGACACTATGTACTAGGGGGATAGAATAATAGGGGAGATGCCTACCATTAGGGACACTATGTACTGGGGGGATAGTATAATAGGGGAGATGCCTACCATGGGGGACACTATGTACTGGGGGGATAGGATATTAGGGGAGATGCCTACCATGGGGGACGCTATGTACTGGGGGGATAGTATAATAGGAGAGATGCCCACCATGGGGGACACTATGTACTGGGGGGATAGTATAATAGGGGAGATGCCTACCATGGGGGACAGAATAATAGGGGAAGATGCCCACCATGGGGGGGTCGGGGGCGCGGCGCACTATCCACTGGAAAGGATAGCAGTGGAGATGTCCAACAAAAGCTATCTATTGTGGAGAGGGCTAACAAACAGGGGATTACCTACAGTGGGATGGGGGAAAGGAAGGGGGCCCAATACTTAATAGCTATGCCCCTGCACATGACCATTAGAGCCAGGTGCCTACAGCAATGGCGACAAGATTTCCTACCACTAGTCTTCTATATATATAGGGCAGTGATCCCCAACCTGAATCTCACGAGCTGTTGCAAAAACCACATTGTCCCAAGAAGCAAATCTATCACCTATCCACCGAATAGGAAACAACCAGCTGATGGCAGGGGTCTGATGTCTGGGACCCCCATAGGGAATGAATATAAAGCACTGGCCGTCCAGGTCTTCAGGGTGCAATGGACCTGTGTTCCCGTGATCAGTGGGGGTCCCAGCAGTCCGTCCTTTGGCTATGTGATAGCTCTGCATCTGGACATATCCCCTTTAAGGTAAGAGACGGGAGTTCAGATACGTCCACATTGGACATTGCTTCGCTCCTGGGAAAATTCAATGCGTCTCGGTGAAGAAAACCATGCGGCGGCCATTAGCTCATATGTGTCTGAATTCCGTCCTGATGATTTTGTGACACCTGCTCCAGTAACACAGTAAATCTGGCAGGATCTGCCATGGAGGACGGAGCCTGGAACGCGTCTGGAGGAAAAATCCAAACATGTCAGAAAAGAAGAAGATTCTGTTAGCGGAGACTATGGCGACTTTCTGGAGGGTGCACAGGCCAAAGTAATGAAAGAGGAGCGGAGGAGCGGAAACATGCAGGTGTGGGGAGAACAATGGTTACTCTGCCGCCTTTTCCCCATTAGATTCCAATACAAAACTACAGGGAGATGGCAGAGTGTCCCGGCACCTCCATCATACAGGAGCCTCGCAGCACCAGCCCGGCACAGGCGCCACCTTTTTTTTTTTTTTTTTTTTTATTAAAAGAAAAGCAAGTAAGAACCCGGCTCATGTGCGAGACCTGATAATACATGGAGTATTATACAGCCAAGCAAACAGAGCAGCGAGCCAGCTGTACAATGCCCCAAGGGATTCTGGGCTATTGTGCTTCTATACAAGTATACACAATAGGTGTTTGCCTTCAGGTGAGTTCAGATTTGCAGTGAAGTAATGTAACAGTTATATAACTATTCCTACATATCCGTATCAGTGACATCACCGCTCCATGGTATATACAGAACTATATGTACACAGTGACCCCACCAGCAGAATAGTGAGTGCAGCTCTGGAGTATCATACAGGAAGTAACTCAGGATCAGTACAGGATAAGTAATGTTACGTATGTACACAGTGACCCCACCAGCAGAGTAGTGAGTGCAGCTCTGGAGTATAGTTTAAAAGTCTAGTGTGTATATGGAGATATATATACACACCCATTGACCCTTCTTAGCACAGCCTATCCCGGATTCCTCTGGGCACGGCCATTGTCGGTATATAGGACATTCCATCAACAATCATGCATTATTAATCAGATGAGGATTGTGTCCCCAGTCCTGTAGAGGAGGAGCGGCCGTCTGCCGGTGTTTATCTGCTCTGTTATGTTTGGACAGTCAGAGCGGGAATATCCTGCTTCCCTTTATAATAATTCCTTCTGTCTAGGTCAGGAAATGGCTGCAGCAGATAAGTGCAAAGTAACAACCTAGAAAGTGCAACTATGAAGTCTGGTTTAAGATGAGAACCATTGTGTATCACTATATAGGTTACGTATAGAAACTTTGTACATATAAATCGAGTCACTTTACAAAGACAGTACTCCCTGTACTAATCCTGAGTTATATCATGTATTATACAATACAAGAGTCCGTGGAGCCTCGGTTGCGAGTACTGGAACATAAATAAGTTGATTTCTCATTGCCCCAACTAGCCAGAATCCTGCTCCACACTGACGAGGGGCAAATACCCCGAAACGGCTGTCTGTAGATGGATGCCTGCCTTGGCGAGCCCTTGTCATGATTGCAATACTCACACCTTAAGTTAGACGTTGACAAAAGGGGCCACCCTGTTGTTTCCCTATTTATGTTCCAATACTCGCAACTGAGTGGGACTTAAAGGGGTACTCCAGTGGGGGGGCACTTTTTTGCTGGGACCGGGGAGGAGGTGGCTGAGGGAAAAGACGTTCACTCACACTTGCAGGTGTCTGACACGGGCCCGAGAAGATACGTCTCAGGTCCGCTCAGCCAGTCAGTGACAGAGGCGGGATCTGAGCAGACTTGAAACAGATCCCGCCTCCTTCACTGACTGGCTGAGCGTACCTGAGACGTCACGTCTCGGGCCCGCATCAGACACCAGGAAGCGGCCGGGAACCGGGCACCGGATCGCCGCAATGCGGGACCCGCCGCTGGAACCGGGGAGGTGAGTAGACGATCCCAGCAAAAAAGTGCCCCCCCCCCGCTGGAGTACCCCTTTAAGGGGCTATTTATCAGGGTGGTGTGGTGCTCTCCCCATCATGGAGGCACCCCGTGGTAACAGGCTAGAGATATCTGGCTATTCCCGTGTTTTGAGACTCGCAACCGAGGCTCCACAGACTCTTGTTTTGCATATTTAAATTTTTGGGGGCATCAGTGGAGACTCTTGATTGAGTATTTCATTGGAATTTTTTCACTGATCTCCTTGAGTTCAGTGATTACTGTGTTTTGTTGGTTGATCATGTATTATACCTCAGAGCTGCACTCACTATTCTGCTGGTGGGGTCACTGTGTACATACATTACTTATTCTGTACTGATCCTGAGTTACATCCTGTATTATACCTCAGAGCTGCACTCACTATTCTGCTGGTGGGGTCACTGTGT
Source organism: Dendropsophus ebraccatus (assembly GCF_027789765.1). NCBI lineage: Eukaryota > Metazoa > Chordata > Amphibia > Anura > Hylidae > Dendropsophus > Dendropsophus ebraccatus. The sequence continues at coordinate 98,914,623 of NC_091462.1, read as the reverse complement.
ACATACATTACTTATCCTGTACTGATCCTGAGTTACATCCTGTATTATACCTCAGAGCTGCACTCACTATTCTGCTAGTGGGGTCACTGTGTACATACATTACTTATTCTGTACTGATCCTGAGTTACATCCTGTATTATACCTCAGAGCTGCACTCACTATTCTGCTTGTGGGGGTCACTGTGTACATACACTACATTACTGATCCTGAGTTATATCCTGTATTATACACCAGAGCTGCACTCACTATTCTGCTGGTGTGGTCGCTGTGTACATACATTACATTACTTATCCTGTACTGATCCCGAGTTACATCCTGTATTATTGTTTATTAAAATTTTAAACATAACTACTAAATACAGCAATAAACCATATACCGTATCTAACCAGAACAAAACAATAAACAGAAAAATTACCAAAACAAAATGAAACCATAACATAAACCACCGGTCTGTCCACACAGACAACCCATATACCTACGGTATATACAATATATACTGTATTATATTCCAGAGCTGTACTCACTATTCTGCTGTTGAAGTCACTGAGTGATTTTAGATAAGTGACTTCAGTACAGTCATTATGTGGCACATAAACCAGTAATATAATGGTATTAGAGGCAATATCCAGGTATTAACCCCTGTTATGCTGGTACATGAGCTGCCCTTAGCTGAACAGAATCCAGTAGAATGTATGAGCCAGTTACACAATGCAGGAGCCGACTAAATGTTTAGCACAAGGATTAATAGCAGAACTATCATCACCTACAATAGCGTTCTGGGGCCTGGGACTGGTCCAGCGCTGACTTACTAACACGTGCTGCCAGGATTTCCCAATGAGGAGCCAGCGGGGCCAGTGATCACATGACAAAGGGCCGCACGCTCCTGTGATGGAGGACATGGGGTGACAGATCGCTGCAGTAACTGCATCCACTAGCTCAGGGATAGGGAACCTCAGCTCTCTGGCTGTTGAAATACTACAACTCCCATCATGCCTGGACAGCCCAAGCTAAAGCTTCGGCTGTCCAGGCATGATGGGAGTTGTAGTTTTGCAACAGCCAGAAAGCCAAGGTCCCCTACCCCTGATCTAGGAGACACAGGGTGGGCTCAATGCCAGTGTTGTGTATAATGTGGCGGCATTTTTTATTTTATTATTTTTTTTTTTTCCCGTAAAAGAATGAGGAAAGAGAATAATAACAATCAGATCTGGTTCTATGCGGGCTCAGATCCCAGAGACGGGTCCGGCAGCGGCCGCTCTATGAGTAATGGAGTCATTCTGCCCCAGGGAAATTAAGCAGAGGAGAACTCGATCCTCCAGCAACCAGCGGAAACCACTTATTACAGACAGATCATTTATTTTTATTAGCTACAATAATGAAAGAGTCCACAGCTGTATATGGAGGTAACACTAGTCCTATAGAATAGTATGGAGGCTGCGGGGTTGGGGGGGGGGTATACATCTCGTCACCTTCTCTCAATGTCTTGGTTTTACCAGCTGTATAACGTAAACTTCTAATATCATTCATGTGTATTAAAGGGGTTGTTCACCCAACTAAAAAAAAAAAAAAATCTTTCAAATCAACTGGTGCCAGAGATTTGTAATTTACTTCTATTAAAAAATCTCCAGTCTTCCAGTGTTTATCAGCTGCTGTATGTCCTGCAGGAAATGGTGTATTCTTTCCGGTCTGGAGAGCAGGAGAGGTTTACTATGGGGATTTGCTCCTGCTCTGGACAGTTCCTGACATGGACAGAGGTGTCAGCAGAGAGCACTGTGTCAGACTGGAGAGAATACACCACTTCCTGCAGGACATACAGCAGCTGATAAGTACTGGAAGACTTGATATTTTTAATAGAATTAAATTACAGATCTCTGGCACTAGTTGCGCTGTGGGGGATTAAACTTAATTTCCTCCGGTATAAAGCTGCTGAGGTGGCAGATACGTGCCACGGGCTCCACAGGAGCTTTATACTGTGCTCCAGAGAACCATATTGGGCTGATTGGTTCCCTTTAAAACCTTCCTTGAGTACATCTAATTGGTCATGTGTCAAACATGTGGCCCTCCAGCTGTTGCAAAACTACAATTCCCATCAGGCCTGGACAGCCTGGAGAGCCATGACGGGAATCGTAGTTTTTCAACAGCTTGGAGGGCCGTGTTTTTCTAAGAAACTATACCCTACAATAGGCACGTTAGGTTTGGGCAAAATTACATGACCCTTAGGGAACTATTACACAGAACGATAATCGGCCGAATGGGCCCGAATCGGCTGATCGTTAATAAAGATTAGAAACTATATTTTTTGGGCGATGACTGCGCATCACTACGTGTAATAGCGGTGCGCGGCCGGCGACTGACTATGTACATTACCTATCCACTCTCCAGGGCTGCTACTGCGGTTCGCTTCTCCCCAGGTCCCCCACGCTCTAGCTTCAGAGCGGCCTATCAGCTAACAGGCCTCTCAACCAATCACAGGCCGCGGCGGTCCTGGCCTGTGATTGGCTGAGCAGCCTGTCAGCTAACAGGCCGCTCTGAAGCTGGAGCGCACGGGACCCGGGGAAAAGCGGACCGCAGGAGCAGCCCAGGAGCGTGGATAGGTAATGTATATAGTTTAAGCAAGGGCTGCAAGGACATCGTCCAGGTAGTGTCTAGGTAGTGTCTAGTGTCCAGGTAGTACGATGTGACCTCCAGGTTACCTTGACCTGAGAAGAGGAGAAGGTATGCTGGATATCTGCAGGCTATACTGACATAAGATGACGGCAGCCGAGCCCACATCCCCAGGGTAGTAAGCGCGAGACGCTGACATTCCTGACAAAGCTCTGCAGGGCCGTACACTCCTTCCAGGCTAAAAGACCAGATTTACTAGAGGAAAAAAAAAGGTCCGTTCAGGAACATGGAAAATACATTAAGTGCAGAAGCCCATAAAGCCTAATATGGTAGAGCTCTCGTGGTCTGGATCTCCATAGGGAAAAGTGGGGTTTCCAAGGACAGGCATGCGGGATACTGCCATATGGTTCCCATTATAGGCCGCGACTACAGGAAAGGAAACACTGCCATATATTATTACGAATGAAAAAAACGTAACGTATATACAGAACTACAGGCCAGGAACAAAGCGTCCTGTACCACTGCCATCCCCAATACTGTATGCAGACAGTACAGCCAGAACGTCTACTGTAAGAATGGGGCCACCCCGTCCCTGGCTCCCCATATGTATGGATACTGGCCGCTCACACTCCACCATGATATGCAGCATGGCCGCTCACACTCCACCATGATATGCAGCATGGCCGCTCACACTCCACCATGATATGCAGCGTGGCCGCTCACACTCCACCATGATATGCAGCGTGGCCGCTCACACTCCACCATGATATGCAGCGTGGCCGCTCACACTCCACCATGATATGCAGCGTGGCCGCTCACACTCCACCATGATATGCAGCGTGGCCGCTCACACTCCACCATGATATGCAGCGTGGCCGCTCACACTCCACCATGATATGCAGCGTGGCCGCTCACACTCCACCATGATATGCAGCGTGGCCGCTCACACTCCACCATGATATGCAGCGTGGCCGCTCACACTCCACCATGATATGCAGCGTGGCCGCTCACACTCCACCATGATATGCAGCGTGGCCGCTCACACTCCACCATGATATGCAGCGTGGCCGCTCACACTCCACCATGATATGCAGCGTGGCCGCTCACACTCCACCATGATATGCAGCGTGGCCGCTCACACTCCACCATGATATGCAGCGTGGCCGCTCACACTCCACCATGATATGCAGCGTGGCCGCTCACACTCCACCATGATATGCAGCGTGGCCGCTCACACTCCACCATGATATGCAGCGTGGCCGCTCACACTCCACCATAATATGTCCATGATAAATCCTGTGCGCACGGCAGGAAACCTACGCCATTTCAGAGATGAATTAAGCGGACCTTGAGTCCACATTTTTGCCTTGATACATCTCCCCCAAAGTGTTGAAAATCGTTATAGGGATTAATGGGGTCCCAATGCCCCCCCCCTCCCCCCTCGTTAACAGCTCATTGTCTATGTTACTGACCACAGCTCTGCTCTAAAAGCAGTGGTCTGCCTGGTATATAGCATAAATATTTATATAAATTTTACAGTATAAACATCTACATTTTAGCTATAAATATATCAGTCTTACAACTGCTTTTAGAGCAGAGTTGTGGTTGGCAATCTAGACAACAAACGGGGAAGAGCAGCATATCAGTAGAAGGAGACAAGTTTGGTAATGTATCAGTGTATTTGCAAAAATATTCATTTTCACGAGTCCTAAATGGTTAAAGGGGTAATTCACAGTAATTATTATTATTATTAAATCAGCTAGTGGCAAAAAGTGAGATTTGGAATTTAATACTTCTAGTACTTATCAGCTGCTGTATGTCCTGCACGAAGTGGTGTATTCTCTTTAGTCTGACACTGTGCTCTCTGCTGCCACCTCTGTCCATGTCAGGAACTATCCATAGCAGTAGCAAATCCCCAAATCCTGCTCTCCACACTGGAAAGAATACACCACTTCCTGCCGGACATGCAACAGCTGATAAGTACTGGAAGACTGGAGATTTTTTTTATCAAAATAAATTACAAATCTCTGGCATTAGTTGATTTGAAAAAAAAAAAATGGCTGAACAACCCCTTTAATTATGTTAGTTGAGATCATAATACTACTTTCTCCCACCCCCTCATTAATTTAAAACTAATAAAATCCTGACTGTAACCCAGCCCCCAAGCAATCCTTCATCCCTTCTATCTTCAAGATGACATCAGTGTTCGCAGCCCCAGGTCTATCCGACGTATTTCACAAGTGCATGCGACATCTCAGCGTGAAGCCGGCCGAGGAGGCTACATACAAAGTATGCCAAATATGTTCTCAGCGACCATGCAAAAAACAAATATAAAAAGAAAAAAAAAGCCTCTGCACAATTTCCTGTCTTGTGGGAGGATGAAGAATTTGCAATTTAGTTTCCAAAGCTCAAAAAAAAAAAAAATTTGTTTCATAACTTTTTACTTTTTTGTTAACTTTACTGTAAATGCAAAAATTGTTTACAGGACGGGTGTCTGAACGGGCGAGCAGGGGGCGGGGTCCTGGCACAGACCGGTCAATAAAATGCTTTTTCACAAGACTTAGTAGGCCCTCGTACCGTCACAGTTATATTTATAAGAACCCGGAAACATCTGACGCCTTCACAGTCAATGGCTACAGCTGTGTGCTATGTCTAATACAGACTAGATAGATAGATAGATAGATAGATAGATAGATAGGTAGGAGGTTCTACTTGTCTGCTGTGGAACTACAAGTCTCAGCATGGCGCCATAAATGGCACCCAGACACATGTGATCTGTGGGAAAGACACAGCGTAATGATTTTTAGTCTGTTTCCATTAATGAAGACTCCAGCTGCTGAAATCCTGAAAAGCCACAGCTGCTGGAGACTCCACATATCTCTGGCACTTGCTGGGACCAGTTGATTTGAAATAAAAAAAATAAATAAATTTGTGAACAACCCCTTTAAGACATTTCACAACTGTCACAACTGGCTTGGATGTTACTTACTGGAAACATCTCACAATGCTCTGCAAGTCTACATCAAACCCTATGGGGGAGATTTATCAAAGGGTGTAAAATTTAGACTGGTGCAAACTACCCACAGAAACCAATCACAGCTCAGCTTTAGGCAGTGTTGAAAGGAAAGCTGAGCTGTGATTGGTTGCTGTGGGCAGTTTGCACCAGTCAAAATTTTACACCCTTTGATAAATCTCCCCTATGTGTCCTATGTAGGAAGGACCTACATGCTGATAATATAGATCAGAGATGGGGAACCTTTACGCCCTCCAGCCGAAGGCTGTCCAGGCATGATGGGAATTGTAGTTTTGCCACAGCTGGAGGGCAGAAGATTCCCCATCTCTGATATAGAAGATAAATACTATGAACACATCTAGTAGTTATAGTAGGTCAAATAGACTGAACGCCTAAGCTGTACCAAAGGGTTTGAGGTTTCAGAAATCTCTATGAGGTATCAAAGGGGTTTGATCTCTCAGATATCTCTGAACAGGGCCTAAAGGGCTGGGACCAGACAGTGGGGTAAGCTGGAGGCTTCCATTGGAGCGATGCGTCAGGAAATACTCCCGTTATATACATGTGGTGACAGGCCCAGCCGCGGCAACCGACCGCAGTGATTACCAGGAATGTGACATGAGAAGATTTCTGAAAATCACACAGAACAAGCTGAGAAGTGAATTTCTGTTCCTCTAGGGAAACAGCAGTTTCCATTCACTTCAGTGTCACGTGGAAGGCAGCAGTGTGACACAACCGTCCTCAATGTGAGCGCCATGGAAGATGATAGAGCACCCGTAGGGGACAAAAGGACCACAGCCAGCGGCATATCAGGAAGAGGTGGGACGACTGGTGGTAAATTAATGTCTATGCAACAATATGACAGGTTCAGGTCCCAACTCTCCCTAATACTCTGATTAGGAAATAATTTGACAAGATGGATAAACCCCTTTAAGGGTCCTTTTACACAGACAGATTTATATGACAGATTATTGAAGCCAAGGCCAGGAAGAGACTATAAACAGAGAACAGGTCATAAGGGTAAGACTGAGATTTCTCTTCTTTTTAAAATAATTCCTGGCTTTGGTTTCAATAATTTGTCAGATAATCTGTATGTGTAAAAGGACCCTAAGGGTACTATTACACAAAGCGATTTTTCGACGATTAACAATAAACAAACCCAAATGACCTCTACGGCGAACGACTTGAAATCGTTCACCCAAATACACGGAACGATGATCGTTACTTATGACCGTTATTGCGTTTGTCCTGTGGTCGCCCCTGGGAACAACCTCTTATTACATGCGACTGCTTTGCGAACAAACAATAAAAATAGGTACAAATTCTATTAAATGGACCAACGATTTCTTGTTGGTCGTTTAATCGTTGTCTACAATTACCCTAAAAGATTATCGTTCAAATACGAATTACTTAATCTTTCGAACGATTATCGTTCTGTGTAATATCACCCTAAGTGTCAGAAACCAATCTCCTGCAGCGAAGACAGACAGGGAGAGAAGCACCTAGCAGGGTGTTTCTCCCCATTCACTGTTGTTATCGGGGAGGGTCTCGGTACCCAAGCACCAACCGATCTATGACAGTGACAAACAGCCCTGCCGTAGTACATAGCACTGCATACCATATACCTGTAAAGCCCTTACCTATTGTGAACACAACATAAAACTAGTCATGTCACTTCCTGGATAACATGGTGATGTCACTTCCTGGATAACATGGTGATGTCACTTCCTGGATAACATGGTGATGTCACTTCCTGGATAACATGGTGATGTCACTTCCTGGATAACATGGTAATGTCACTTCCTGGATAACATGGTAATGTCACTTCCTGGATAACATGGTCATGTCACTTCCTGGATAACACAGTAATGTCACTTCCTGGATAACATGGTAATTAGAGATGAGCGAACCTGGAGCATGCTCAAGTCGATCCGAACCCGAACGTTCGGCATTTGATTAGCGGTGGCTGCTGAACTTGGATAAAGCCCTAAGGCTATGTGGAAATCATGGATATAGTCATTGGCTGTATCCATGTTTTCCAGACAACTTTAAAGCTTTATCCAACTTCAGCAGCCCCAGCTAATCAAATGTCGAACGTTCGGGTTCGGATCGACTTGAGCATGCTCCAGGTTCGCTCATCTCTAATGGTAATGTCACTTCCTGGATAACATGGTGATGTCACTTCCTGGATAACATGGTGATGTCACTTCCTGGATAACATGGTGATGTCACTTCCTGGATAACATGGTGATGTCACGACTCGACTCCCAGAGCTGTGCTGACTGTGGCTGCTGGAGAGGATGGTGGCAGAGGGATGCTCAGTGTCCCTCCAGTGTCCTGTGTCCCTCAATCCCCCCCTGCCATCATCCTCTCCAGCAGCCACAGGCCGCAAAGCTCTGGGAGTCGAGTCGTGACATCACCATGTTATCCAGGAAGTGACATCACCATGTTATCCAGGAAGTGAAGCCTTGATGCAGTAGTAAGTGCAGGGAAAAAAAACACTTTATGTACATTTCCCGTAATAAGTGTATATTGGGGATTTGTATAACTTTTGGGGGGCCATACAGTACTTTAAACATTTTTGCCGGACTTCTCCTTTAACTGTTATACATTACCTCTCCACGCACCCGATCCAGAGTGGGTCTCTGAACTAACAGGCCACGGTCTCCGGCCAGTGATTGGCTGAGCGGGCTGTCAGCTCAGAGACTGCTCTGAAGCTACAGTGGTGGCTCTGGGAAGCGAGAAGAGACCAGGAGAGGACTGGAAGCTTGGAGACGTAATGTATACAGTTTACCCAACGGTGAGCAGTCAGCTGCGCATTGCCATTATGCGTAGCATGAGGCGTTTTAAGTGAGGACCAAAAGACATGATCAGCCAATGATCGTTGTCATTGGCTGATCGTTGTCTCAATTATATAATAGTCCGAATCGAACTGATTAGGGCCCTAAAGCTCCTATAACACGGAACGACAAGAGGGAGCAAGCGAGTGCCGACCTGTCAGCGTTACACATGTCGGCAGAGAGTGGGTAAGGGCAAGGGGGGGGGGCTGCCCGGGTGATCGCTAGATCTTCCAGGCACCCCAAAGAAGATAATGGCGGTCTGCTGCCTGTTGCATGGAGCGACGGCATCAGATCATTGCTATTTGCATCGTTGCTTTTTCAACATGTTGAAAGACAACGATCAGCCGACATTGTGCACACCCGCTGATCATCGTCTTCTATCACACAAAGCGATCAGCCGTAACAGTCGGTATCGGCCACATATGGCCGATGATCGCTTTGTGTTATAGGGCCTTAAAGGTCCGACCAAACCACATCACAGGGATCTATAAGGCTTTCTCTTCAGGATGCAAGCTGCCACCATACCACACTTATGTGTCACTTACTGCTATTCTTCCTAATGTACATTACACATGGAGCCGCCGATCCCTCCTCAATGCCAATATCTCTAATGAAGAAAAATGTAAAATATGCTGAGGTCCTCTCACAAGTCACCGGCCATAAATCACACGTAACAAGGTCAGGAACTGCCTCCCCTTCCTCGAGTAAAACTTTCTTTTCCTGGCTTGCACACATTCTGCACTTCCCCCAGGCATTTCTTCCTACCCGCAGACATAAAGCGCCTCTTATATGGAGGAGACGGAGAGCGGCCCTGGGAAAGGGTTATACAATCCCATCTACTTTCTTGTGGGTTCGGGCACCTTCGCATAGCGGGGAGTGTTCTGGTTGCCAGCCTGGTTTACACCTAACGTCTGCGACTGATATGGTGCCAGATGCAACCACAGCCTGATAGACCAGGGCTAAAGACCCACAGGTTTATTACATTACTGCCATATCATTCATAGAAGCCATAAACCAAACTGCTGGGAAGAGGCTCTGCGGGTGGAGGGAAGAAGCAATAAGAGAGAGAAATTCACACAGAAACTGCAGACTATAAAGCAGGGGTACTCAACTTTTACTAAAGGTCCAGTTACCAGGGTCTATTGTCAGGTGAAGGTCCGAGCTGAACATCAGTAGTAAATGTATTGCGCTCCACCAGTAGTATATAGACCCCTGTGCACTGCCCCAGTAGTATATTGCCCCACTGTGCGCTCCCTGTGGTATATAGCCCCCCCTAAGTGCTCGCCCAATAGTATATAGCCCTCTGTGCGCTTCCCCAGTAGTATAGACCCCTTTGCACTCCCGCAGTAGTATAGACCCCTATGCGCATTACCCCAGTAGAATATAGCACCCCTGTGCACTCCCCAGTAGTATATAGACCTCCTGTGCGCTCCCCCAGTATTATATAGACCTCCTGTGTGCTCCCCCAGTAGTATATAGAACCCCTGTGTGTTCCCCTCCCATACAGCCCCCTGTGGGCTCCCCCAGTAGTATATAGACCCCGCCCGCACTCCAGTGACATCACTAGAGTGCCGAAACCAGAGACAGGACAGAGCGCAGTAAAAAGAGTTACTGACAGGGAGGGAGCAGATGGCTCCCTCTCTGTCAGTGCTGCTCCTTCACGGTAACTGAGCGCTTGTTAGGACAAGCTATACTGGTACTTCAGACCGCGGTCCACCAGTTGTGGACCCCTGCTATAAAGTAAGGATCTAGGCGACTAATCGCTGGCTCATCGCTGAGGTCCTGGGCAGGAAACACTTTGATCAATTTATTGTCAAGGGGTCATTCTAACAACAAAGGATCTGTAAACTAATTAACAAGAACATATAAGACTTACAGAGTTCTGAATTTGTTCAATTGTCAAAGGGAAAGTTCCTGAGGGGTGGGGTCTAGTTAAAATGGGCGGAGCTTATCTTAACCAGTCTATAACTGCAGGGAGAGGAGGCTGCATCAAGTAGGAGACTTTCCCTCTTAGTTTCATTTGAATGTGTTACCCAACTTGTGGCTCCCTAAGTTTGCACAACTACAACTCCCAGCAAAGGGGAAGGAAGCCTAGCTAAAGATGGGTGGGGCTTAGGTTTCTTGGTCTATGACTGTAGGGGGAGGAGACTGCAACTGCATCAGGCCGTTAAGTTTTTTTCTTCCTCACTCTCTACGGCAGTGTTCTTCAAAATCCAGCTCCCAGAATGTCCAGACAAATGTAGCAGGACTGTATGATGGGAATTGTAGTTATGCAACAGATTGAGGAACATTTTGTATGGATTGTGGGACACTGCGGCACATGCTTACAAATTGTTCCAAAGGACGCAGGATAGATCTCAAAGAGACAAAATATGAGCTGCAATACCAGGCACAACCTACAGACAAGTGTGGCGCTATTAAAAAAAAAAAAAAATCTGTAATCCTGGAGTAGATAATACATTGGACAATACACAAGCCTTATCCATGACCCGAAGTATGTACTACTGAGCATTCCTGCTGCATAGATCCTCAGAGGCATTCCATAAACTGCAGACGCAGGATTCTCACCACAACCCAAAGCTCATAACCTGTGGTTTTGTTATGTTCCAGAAATACAGTAAGTTACGCTGTTTATCCTCCCAGCTCCGTCACTAAACATGACGTCCAGGCCCCTCGGCTGAAGAAAATATTTCAGTCATGTTACATGTCTGATCCAAACCAGCTGGAGAAGAAGAAACATCTGACATATAAGATCAGCGAGGAGCAGCAAGAAGCCAGGAAACTCCTACAAGAGTAACGAAACGGCGTCACCCTTGTCCTCAGGTCGGGTGTGGGGGTTTTGCAGCTCAGTTCCATTGAAGAGAATGGAGCAGATTTGTAATATCCCACATAACCTGAAGACAGAGGTGGCACTGCTTTTGAAAGAAAGTAGCTGTGTTTTTTCGCATACGTTTCCAATGAATCCCTCTGTTTGGGGAACCCTTCCTCTTTATTACATTTAGTATGGGGGTTGTACATAATCCGTCCTACAGACATGAACCACATGGGTTAGTGTTGTCACTGGTCACCAGCGTGGTATTCTTCCTCCTCAAGAGTTTTGTACAATTTTGCTGATGCTGAGAATCCACCATGGTGCTAAGTTATCAAAGACTGGGGAGGACACAGAGTCACAGGCCAAGAAGATCATAGTGAACACATTACTACAGATTACTGCCACAGAACATAGTATAGCTATTATAACACTGCTCCTATACACAAGAATATAACTAATATAATACTGCTATTATATACAGGAATATAACTACTATAATACTGCCCCTATATACAAGAATAACTACTATAATACTGCTCCTATATACAAGAATATCACTACTATAATACTGCTCCCATATACAGGAATATAACTACTATAATACTGCTCCTATATACAAGAATATAACTACTATAATACTGCTCCTATATACAAGAATATAACTACTATAATACTGCTCCTATATACAAGAATATAACTACTATAATACTACCCCCTATATACAAGAATATAACTACCATAATACTGCTCCTATATACAAGAATATAACTACTATAATACTGCTCCTATATACAGGAATATAACTACAATAATAATGCTCCTATTATACGAGAATATAAATACTATAATACTGTTCCTATATACAGGAATATAACTACTATAATACTGCTCCCTATATACAAGAATATCACTACTATAATACTGCTCCTATATACAAGAATATAACTACTATAATACTGCTCCTATATACAAGAATATAACTACTATAATACTGCTCCTATATACAAGAATATAACTACTATAATACTGCTCCTATATACAAGAATATAACTACTATAATACTGCTCCTATATACAAGAATATAACTACTATAATACTGCCCCTATATACAGGAATATAACTACTATAATACTGCTCCTATATACAAGAATATAACTACTATAATACTGCTCCTATATACAGGAATATAACTACAATAATAATGCTCCTATTATACGAGAATATAAATACTATAATACTGCTCCTATATACAAGAATAACTACAGTACTTTAATACTTTGGATAAGACCACTGCTGATACAATTTCTGTACAGACAGACAGAGAAATAAAATATTGCAGGTGATACAGGAAGGCTCCAGGGTGGGCATGGAGGGCGGTATAATAATTCCGCCATCTATCTGTCAGGCCGGGCCCGGTCACGGCTGCCTCTACATTTACTGGTTACTGTTTAAGCAGAAATTCCTCCTGAGTCAGCGCTTTCCCAGAACGGCAACAAACACTCGCAGGCCGAGCTTGTTTGTGCATTGAAGAGACCTATTGTATCAGGACAGAAAAAAGCAGCCGGACCTCCATGAGGATTTGGTGACAAAAGATGCTTTTTAAAGTCACAAGGCAGGAAAACAGCCTCCATGTGCCCTGCATCTGCCATAGAGGCACTCCGCCTCCTCTCCACAGCTGCCCTCTGTGATAGGACAGCGACTGACAGCAGGAATAGAACAGCCTTACAGCACTCTATATTTTATAAAACTGACTGCATATGGACTGATCACATATTATAATCCAGAGCTGCATTCATAATTCTGCAGAAATCTACACCAGTCTCTCCTACACATGGTGACTTGCATTCAAGGAAGAGCATTTAGTACGGAGTCTGATAAGTATAGGGGAACGCAAAGATGGATATATTGTGACGATCCGGTGTTATACTCAAGAGCTGCATTCATGATTCTGCTGCAATCTCATTGCATTGGAATTGGAATGTGTGTATATATGAGATTTTGAGGTTAATAACCATCTATCTTGTATTGATCCTGTATAACACTCCAGAGCTGCATTCCTAATTCTGAACTCTCATAGCAGCTCAGTTTGGAGATTTCCATCCCGCAAAGTGCATTACAAAACTAGACTATGTATAATGGTGCGTTTACACAGACAGATTCATCTGACAGATTTTTGAAGCCAAAGCCAGGAACAGACTATAAACAGAGAACAAAGACTGAAATTTCTCTTCTCAAATCCATTCCTGGCTTTGGCTTCAAAAATCCGCCAGATAAATCTCTCTGTGTAAACGCACCCTAAGAGTTACAGATACTATTTAGAAATCTCCAGTCTTCCAGTATTTATCAGCTGCTGTATGCCCTGCAGGAAGTGGTGTATGCTTTCCAGTCTCACACAGTGCTCTCTGCTGCCACCTCTGTCCATGTCAGGAACTGTCCAGAGCAGTAACAAATACCCATAGAAAACCTCTCCTGCTCTGGACAGTTCCTGACATGGACAGATGTGGCTGCAGAGAGCACTGTGTCAGACTTGTAAGAATACATCACTTCCTGCAGGACATACAGCAGCTGATAAGTACTGGAAGACTGGAGATTTGTAAATGGAAGTAAATTACAAATCTATATTACTGAAACCAGTTGATTTGAAATAAAAAGATTTTTTGCCGAGTACGCCTTTAAGCAGGCACAACACCGCTACTGAAGGGGTTGTCAGACGGCATGCATGCTGACTGTTTCCAATGGGCCTATCCAGTGACGCCTCAGTAAAGGCAAGTGATGGACTGTTGTAAAACCTCTTGAGACACCAAATGACATAGTCCCCTCATATAAAATGCTGTAATAAGGCTGTGATCACTTCCTAAGCCAGAGTTCGCCAACCTGCGGCTCGGCAGCTGTTGTAATACTACAACTCCCATCATGTCTGGATCGCCTTTGAATGTCAGGGAGTTGTAGTTTTCCAACAGCAGGACGGCCGCAGGCTGGAGAGCACGGTCTTAAACACTGATCCCCATGGACTCACCTAATGACTTCATTACATCATGTCACACTGTGACGAACCCTCCAGCTGTGCGCAGAGCTCCCATAATCCTCTGAGCATTAGGCGACAACAGACAGAGCTGCAACAGGTGCGGATGTCACCTATATAGTCACTCATAGGTGACAGGCGATGCTATCCTGGTGGGACAGGTTTCCACGTTTTTATGGCGATTTACCGGAGAACGCATCACTAGAACATTTGTCATAAACAGCAACTTAAGTTGTTTTTTTTTTTTCTTCCCAGAAATCAACAGCCCGGGCGATTTTAAGAAACTTTGTAATTGGGTTTACTAGGCAAATATGACATTATCTGCATTCAAAAAGACTTTCTCCAGGTCCCCACCCCCCTCCTCTCTCATCCACTGCTCATTATCAGGAAATCTCGACTCAGTCGGGCCCTGTGTAACCTATGGAGAGGAGGGGAGGAGGGAGATTAGTCGGCAGCAGAGAGCAGAGAACAAAGGATTACACAGCGGGAACTGTGTGAAAGCCGGTATTCAGAGGTCAGAGAGGTCAGTGCTGACTTCAGAGGAGGTAGTCAGGTGATGTAGCTGTAAATTAACTCTTTGTTGTCCCGTTTTGGTGCCCCATCTCCCTCCACCTCTCCCTTCTCCATAAGAGAACCATGAAGACAGGGGGGAGAGCTTCAAACTGCTTTCTCATAGTAAAAATACATTTTGGGGCTAATAAACCCAATTACAAAGTTTCTGAAAATCCCCTGTACTATTGATTTCTGCAGAAAAAAAAAATTTAAACGACAGCGACACTTTAAAACACGGTGGGCTGTGTACACTAAACGGGCTGCGCCGATGTACTCTCCTGGTGTACTGTAGTTGCTCTGAGACACACATATATAGCTATACTTGGTTAGTCAGGTGACCCTGCTACCATAATGGGGCACAGACTACCGCCATGGTATTACAACACGATACAACCACCCTGAAAACCATCACCCCAAACCTCTGCTACGTCTATGTTACATCTGCACCGTCCTCTTGCACAAAGTCACAAAGCCTCATGTTAAAGGAAGAAAAGCAGACGGTGTGAACGCAAGGAAAGCGACATTCCAGCGACATGCCAGGAATTCAGGAAAGAACTGCCCGTAATCCGGGGTCACCATAACACCAGGTCCTACTGGAAGGAAGCCGCTCATGTCCTAGGTGCCGGCCCTTCCTGATCGAGGGGACCGTGTGAAGTCTATCCTCAAAGAGACAGCGATGTCTGGTATACAGCCACATACACTCTCTGGGATGAGCTGCAATACCACACACAGCCAACAGACAAGAGGGGCGCTCGGACTTGGGTCCATCAGGTTTCATCATTCAAAACTACAACTCCCATCATGCCAAAACTTAGGCTGCCCAAGCATGATGGCATTTGTAGTTTTCTAACACCTTCCATAGTAGCTGCCACCCCGCTTTCCTAGAACTCTGAATGGTAGATACGTTCGCTGGTTACAATGCATGCAAGGTTTGGGGGGGGGGGGGGTATGATTTTTTTTTTTCCTCCAACACTCAACATTAAGGATGAAACGCAAGAAGTGCCGAGGTGGCCGCCACGTGTGTAACATCAAACAGCGTCTCCATCGGCCGGGGCTGCCCCTCAGGAAAGCGGCCAAGATAGCGGCGCTCCCATGTGCTGCCCACATTACACACAGGGACTACAGCAATGTGTCTTGTTCATTGCATAATCTCCATGATACCTTCTGATTCAGTCCCTCACTGTTTTCAGGATCTCCGCTTGCTGTCAGACTCCTGATGCATCCCTATAGCTTGGCTGCCCTGATGCATCCCTATAGCTTGGCTGCCCTGATGCATCCCTATAGCTTGGCTGCCCTGATGCATCCCTATAGCTTGGCTGCCCTGATGCATCCCTATAGCTTGGCTGCCCTGATGCATCCCTATAGCTTGGCTGCCCTGATGCATCCCTATAGCTTGGCTGCCCTGATGCATCCCTATAGCTTGGCTGCCCTGATGCATCCCTATAGCTTGGCTGCCCTGATGCATCCCTATAGCTTGGCTGCCCTGATGCATCCCTATAGCTTGGCTGCCCTGATGCATCCCTATAGCTTGGCTGCCCTGATGCATCCCTATAGCTTGGCTGCCCTGATGCATCCCTATAGCTTGGCTGCCCTGATGCATCCCTATAGCTTGGCTGCCCTGATGCATCCCTATAGCTTGGCTGCCCTGATGCATCCCTATAGCTTGGCTGCCCTGATGCATCCCTATAGCTTGGCTGCCCTGATGCATCCCTATAGCTTGGCTGCCCTGATGCATCCCTATAGCTTGGCTGCCCTGATGCATCCCTATAGCTTGGCTGCCCTGATGCATCCCTATAGCTTGGCTGCCCTGATGCATCCCTATAGCTTGGCTGCCCTGATGCATCCCTATAGCTTGGCTGCCCTGATGCATCCCTATAGCTTGGCTGCCCTGATGCATCCCTATAGCTTGGCTGCCCTGATGCATCCCTATAGCTTGGCTGCCCTGATGCATCCCTATAGCTTGGCTGCCCTGATGCATCCCTATAGCTTGGCTTATTCCCATGCTGCTATCTGGCACCAGGCTCCATGTGTTCTCACATTAGGTGACGGCGGAGTGTGCGGTTACACTTGGCATGTCCCGGTCGGCCATGATTACAGACGCCCGATAATCTAGAAATATATTCAGAGCTCCCTATAATCTGGAAATGTTACTGCCAGGGATGTGAGCAGCCGCCAATAACAGCGGACTGTACCTGTACCAGGTCCCCTCTATAGCAATAAGGATCACCAATGGATTATGAATAGGCTGCAATGCCACCTCCTGCCTGTAAGAGTGCTGTAGAGGAAACAGTACAGCTCAGCAGAAACAATCAGGTGATCAAAGCGATCACATGACGTATGTCCATGTTATTGCCAAGACCACATTACTTATTGCCAACAGGACCATGTAAACCAGCGGAGCAGATGAAGCACATAATACATGTGAGACACCCGGCAAATGATTAATAGGGAAAGTATTTGAAGTATTTTGGTGACTGCTGAGAGTTTCACCGTGTCATCTGCAGGTAGAGGAGGATAATGTGCGGACGCCCTGTATATGTAGTGCTCCGCACTGCAGCCAAACACTGGCCATGGGATGCGAGCACTTCCTAAGGAGAGCTGACCGTCATGGCCAGATACCAACCCACACAAATTCCACCGAGGCCAAGCTAAATACGCCGGCTCTATGGCAACCTTAACCCCTTGAAGAACCATTAACCTGATATACCCGGGGATTACGTATTAAACTGGAGAACCCTGCGATGATCCAGATGTCTAAGCTCATCTGGGGTCAGGGAGGGGGTCCAACATATTAAGGAATCGCTATAAGATGACTGGATACTCAATGGTCTGGGGCTTTTCAGTTGTTGATAAAACTACAACTCCCAGCATGCCTCCATAGTCTGCATTGTGGGGTCTCAAAGACAGTACTGGATGCTCAGTGGTCCTGTAGGACTATAGTCCCAATCTTTCAGCTGTTGCAAAACTACAACTCCCAGCATACCATGATAGCCGTTGGCTGTCAGAGCATGATGGGAGTTGTAGTTTTGAAACAGCTCAAGAGTGACAGGTTGAGGGACACTTGTAAGGTAGTGGTTTCTGACCTGTAGCTCTCCATTGGCAGAAGAACTACAATTCCCAGCATGCCCAGGACAGCCCTTTAAAGTAGGGACTCTGTAACACAAAGAACTGTTGTCTCCAGGTATTACAAAACTACAACTCTCATCATGCCCTGATGGCCTATGGTGCCTCTGCCCTGATCTGTAAAACTACAACTCCCAGCATGCAGTGGGACAGCCATTTAAAAGTAGGGACTCTCTAATATAGTAAATATCCAGCAGCGGTGGCCTCCAACTACTACAAAACTACAACCCCCAGCATCCTCTGACAGCTCCAGGCTGGGAGTTGTAGTTTCACAACATTTGGAGGGAGCTGCAGAGCGGAAACCTCTGCCTTACAATCTTTCGTGGTTCCCTGCAGCCTTAACAGGTGTTGAGATGGTTCACAACTTAGCGTCACCATGCCCCCCCGAGATTGGTAGATCACTATATGCTCAAAAGACAACAAAAAGTGGAATTCCCCTTTAAAAGCTACACAAAGACAAGAATGTCCCTCCACAGAGGGGGCGCAGGCAATAACCTCCCGTCCAGTTACTAAAAATGGCTCCCTAACAAAAATAGCCTAAAATCCTGTCCATGCCCTCGGCACGGCTGGGGCCCGAAGTTCCCAGTCATTGACAAATGCATGCTGGGAGATACGGTTCAGTCACTGAAGATAAACAGCCGGAATGTTTAGCAACGGGCTGGAGTTTCGCTGACAGGTAGCGGCGTCTATGGTCACACTGTGCACATAGTGTATACAGGCAGGGTGCTGTATACAACAACAGAAAGCAATGGCCTCTGTACGGACACTATACATAGAATAAAAACACAAAGAGCGAACACTGAAGAGAGTCACTGAGGAAGCTGAGGTGGAAGCAAGGTATTATGGGAAGTTTCTTATACTTTCTGTTCCAATTCCTCCGCACTGCTTGCTGTCAGTGAATGGGATCCTGTTATATACAGGAACCTGACTGGGCCTTGTTCACATGGGTCAGATTCAGCACAGATTTCCATGCATTAAACTTGATGTCAGTCGCATCCGCAATAGAAAACTCTAATTATCTAGACACCGATACACTGTAACACCGATACACTGTAACAAACCCTCAGCTGTGAGATGGACGAGGTCAGGACAATCTTTACTGCTCCCCTTCACTGACAGCAAGCAGAGATCCTGCAGACCACCTACTAAGGAGGAACGGGCAACGTTCAGTTCTTCCAGGTATCAGGGTGGGTTCAGACTGAGGAATTCTCGCGGAAAATGTCTGCGGAATTCCGTCAGCTGTCCGCCCACACATCTGGGCGCCTTTCCGCCGGCCCCATAAACACCATTCTATGGTCCGGCGTATTCCGCTATACGCTGAAAGAAGTGTCATGTCACTTCTTTCAGCAGATCGCGGAATACGCCGGCCCATAGAATGGTGTCTATGGAGCCGGCGGAAAAGCGCCCAGATGTGCGGGCGGACAGCTGGCGGAATTCCGCGGACATTTTCCGCGAGAATTCCTCAGTCTGAACCCACCCTGATACAGCTAACCGGTGGTAAGGCATAGGAACCACTGGAGCATCCCTTTAACTTTTTACAAGTGAAAGTTTAAAGAGGGTGCCACCCCATGAGAGGCTGTCAGCTGAGGAGGAGCAAAATGGTTCCACTCATACAAGAGGAGAATGAACAACCACAGTCCACCTAGTACAGCCGCCACTATGACCACCACAGTCCACCTAGTACAGCCGCCACTACGACCACCACAGTCCACCTAGTACAGCCGCCACTACGACCACCACAGTCCACCTAGTACAGCCGCCACTACGACCACCACAGTCCACCTAGTACAGCCGCCACTACGACCACCACAGTCCACCTAGTACAGCCGCCACTACGCCCACCACAGTCCACCTAGTACAGCCGCCACTACGACCACCACAGTCCACCTAGTACAGCCGCCACTACGACCACCACAGTCCACCTAGTACGGTCGCCATGACCACCGCACCACAGTCCACCTAGTAGGGTCGCCATGACCACCGCACCACAGTCCACCTAGTACGGTCGCCATGACCACCGCACCACAGTCCACCTAGTACGGTCGCCATGACCACTGCACCACAGTCCACCTAGTACGGTCGCCATGACCACTGCACCACAGTCCACCTAGTACGGTCGCCATGACCACCGCACCACAGTCCACCTAGTACGGTCGCCATGACCACCGCACCACAGTCCACCTAGTACAGACGGCCTAAGTTCATCAGAGAGTGTACAGGATGACTATGTTACTGTGATCGCCGCTCTATTGGCAACCTAGTACTGCCACTATGATCACCACACTTCTGTAACCCCATCACCACTTAGTGCAGCCACTACGATCGCCACACTATAGTCACCCTGTGCCAGCACACTATAGTCACCCCCTGCCGCCATGATCGCCACACTATAGTCACCCCCTGCCTCCAAGATCGCCACTCTATAATCAACCCCTGCCACCACGATTGCCACACTATAGACACCCCCCTGCCACCACACTAAAGTCACCCCATGCCACCACACTATAGTCATCCCATGCCACCACACTATAGTCACCCCATGCCACCACACTATAGTCACCCCATGCCACCACACTATAGTCACCCCATGCCACCACACTATAGTCACCCCATGCCACCACACTATAGTCACCCCATGCCACCACACTATAGTCACCCCATGCCACCACACTATAGTCACCCCATGCCACCACACTATAGCCAGATAGCACAATGAAATGTCACAACTTACAACTAAGTTACAAGTTATGGGGGGAGAAGGACACTACTATGTGGCATAGGGGTATATACCGGGACATTGTACCCTGTGGCCCCCAAGGGCAGTGTGTGTATACCGGGCCTAGTTGTATACCAGGGCAGTGTCTCCTGTGGCCCCCGGGAAGCTGTGGGTATACAGAGCAATAAGGGGCAATGTATATAAGGTGATAGGTTTATACCGGGGCAGAGTATATACTGGGGTTAGGTGTGTATACAGGGGCAGTGTGTATATAGGAGGGATAGCTGTATACTGGGGCAATGTTCCCTGTGGCCCCCGGAGCTAGGTGTGTATACAGGGGGATAGGTGTATACCAGGGCTATGTGTGTGTATATACAGGGGGGTAGCTGTATACAAGGGGATAGGTGTGTATATCGGGGGATAGTTATATACAAGGGGCTAGGTGTACATATACCGGATCAGTGTCCCCTGTGGCCCCCGGGGCTGTGTGTATATACAGGGGATAGGAGTGTATACTGGGGATAGGAGTGTGTATACCGGTCATAGGTGTATACAGGGGCTAGGTGTGTGTATACCGGGGCAGTGTCCCCTGTGGCCCCCGGGGCTGTGTGTATACCGGGGATAGGAGTGGATACAGGGGCCAGGTGTGTGTATACCGGGGCAGTGTCCCCTGTGGCCCCCGGGGCCCCTCCTACCATCGGGCGCCTCTCACCTCCCCACAGTCTGGTTGGCCAGCTGCCTCATCCGGTTGAATTGCTTCTTCATGGCGTCTTCTCCTCCCGGCCCCGAACTCCCGGAGAAACCAACTTTCCTTCCCGGAGCTGAGCTTAATCCATAGGGAAAGGCGGTGCGGGAAGAGCCCGGGGAGGCCCCGACATCCAGCGCTCAGAGCCCGGGCTCCTGACTGAGAGAGCCGCCCCTCCCCGCCACACACACGGCTCTACCCCCGCCCCGCGGCCGCCCCCTCCCGGCCTCCTCCGACCGGCTCCACTACCACCGCAGCTCCGCTCTCCGGGCATGCTGGGAGTTGTAGTTGTGCGACAGCTGGAGAGCGCTGCTCTGGTAACTACAACTCCTACCATGGCCCTCAGGGTATGCTGGGAGGTGTAGTGTATTCTCCAACTATTCCTATATACACAGGGCATAGATAACAATCCCCCCTCACTATTCCTATATACACAGGGCATAGATAACAATTCCCCTCACTATTCCTATATACACAGGGCATAGATAACAATCCCCCCTCACTATTCCTATATACACAGGGCATAGATAACAATCCCCCTCACTATTCCTATATACACAGGGCATAGATAACAATTCCCTCACTATTCCTATATACACAGGGCATAGATAACAATTCCCTCACTATTCCTATATACACAGGGCATAGATAACAACCTCCCTCACTATTCCTATATACACAGGGCATAGATAACAATCCCCTCACTATTCCTATATACACAGGGCATAGATAACAATTCCCCCCTCACTATTCCTATATACACAGGGCATAGATAACAATTCCCTCACTATTCCTATATACACAGGGCATAGATAACAATTCCATCACTATTCCTATATACACAGGGCATAGATAACAATCCCCTCACTATTCCTATATACACAGGGCATAGATAACAATTCCCTCACTATTCCTATATACACAGGGCATAGATAACAATTCCCTCACTATTCCTATATACACAGGGCATAGATAACAATTCCCTCACTATTCCTATATACACAGGGCATAGATAACAATTTCCTCACTATTCCTATATACACAGGGCATAGATAACAATTCCCTCACTATTCCTATATACACAGGGCATAGATAACAATTCCCTCACTATTCCTATATACACAGGGCATATATAACAATTTCCTCACTATTCCTATATACACAGGGCATAGATAACAATCCCCCCCTCACTATTCCTATATACACAGGGCATAGATAACAATCCCCTCACTATTCCTATATACACAGGGCATAGATAACAATTCCCTCACTATTCCTATATACACAGGGCATAGATAACAATTCCCTCACTATTCCTATATACACAGGGCATAGATAACAATTCCCTCACTATTCCTATATACACAGGGCATAGATAACAATCCCCTCACTATTCCTATATACACAGGGCATAGATAACAATCCCCTCACTATTCCTATATACACAGGGCATAGATAACAATTCCCTCACTATTCCTATATACACAGGGCATAGATAACAATTCCCCCTCACTATTCCTATATACACAGGGCATAGATAACAATTCCCTCACTATTCCTATATACACAGGGCATAGATAACAATTCCCCCTCACTATTCCTATATACACAGGGCATAGATAACAATTCCCTCACTATTCCTATATACACAGGGCATAGATAACAATTCCCTCACTATTCCTATATACACAGGGCATAGATAACAATTCCCTCACTATTCCTATATACACAGGGCATAGATAACAATTCCCTCACTATTCCTATATACACAGGGCATAGATAACAATTCCATCACTATTCCTATATACACAGGGCATAGATAACAATTCCCTCACTATTCCTATATACACAGGGCATATATAACAATTTCCTCACTATTCCTATATACACAGGGCATAGATAACAATCCCCCCCCTCACTATTCCTATATACACAGGGCATAGATAACAATTCCCTCACTATTCCTATATACACAGGGCATAGATAACAATCCCCCCCCCCTCACTATTCCTATATACACAGGGCATAGATAACAATCCCCCCTCACTATTCCTATATACACAGGGCATAGATAACAATTCCCTCACTATTCCTATATACACAGGGCATAGATAACAATTTCCTCACTATTCCTATATACACAGGGCATAGATAACAATCCCCTCACTATTCCTATATACACAGGGCATAGATAACAATTCCCTCACTATTCCTATATACACAGGGCATAGATAACAATTCCCTCACTATTCCTATATACACAGGGCATAGATAACAATTCCCTCACTATTCCTATATACACAGGGCATATATAACAATTTCCTCACTATTCCTATATACACAGGGCATAGATAACAATCCCCCCCTCACTATTCCTATATACACAGGGCATAGATAACAATCCCCTCACTATTCCTATATACACAGGGCATAGATAACAATCCCCTCACTATTCCTATATACACAGGGCATAGATAACAATTCCCTCACTATTCCTATATACACAGGGCATAGATAACAATTCCCCCCTCACTATTCCTATATACACAGGGCATAGATAACAATTCCCTCACTATTCCTATATACACAGGGCATAGATAACAATTCCCCCTCACTATTCCTATATACACAGGGCATAGATAACAATTCCCCCCTCACTATTCCTATATACACAGGGCATAGATAACAATTCCCTCACTATTCCTATATACACAGGGCATAGATAACAATTCCATCACTATTCCTATATACACAGGGCATAGATAACAATCCCCCCTCACTATTCCTATATACACAGGGCATAGATAACAATTCCCTCACTATTCCTATATACACAGGGCATAGATAACAATTCCCTCACTATTCCTATATACACAGGGCATAGATAACAATTCCCTCACTATTCCTATATACACAGGGCATAGATAACAATTCCATCACTATTCCTATATACACAGGGCATAGATAACAATTCCCTCACTATTCCTATATACACAGGGCATATATAACAATTTCCTCACTATTCCTATATACACAGGGCATAGATAACAATTCCCTCACTATTCCTATATACACAGGGCATAGATAACAATCCCCCCTCACTATTCCTATATACACAGGGCATAGATAACAATTCCCCCCTCACTATTCCTATATACACAGGGCATAGATAACAATTCCCTCACTATTCCTATATACACAGGGCATAGATAACAATTCCCCCCTCACTATTCCTATATACACAGGGCATAGATAACAATCCCCCCCCCCCTCACTATTCCTATATACACAGGGCATAGATAACAATTCCCCCCTCACTATTCCTATATACACAGGGCATAGATAACAATCCCCTCACTATTCCTATATATACAGGGCATAGATAACAATTCCCTCACTATTCCTATATACACAGGGCATAGACAAATTCAGCCATTTAGCGCAGAAAACGGTGCGTTCACACATACAGGATCTGCAGCCATGAAATCTGGGATTGATTCGGGATCCAAAAGTTGGACCTTGACCAGTCACACATTGTCCAATATAGTAACATACTGTTACATAACTATGAAGAAACAGGAGCCCAGAAGACCCCCTTAAAGGGCATAGTTTGGGCCCTACAAGTCAGACCAGGACCAGTGAGACATTGTCCTTCACCTCAGTCACATAATGTGGCCTCACTATGGAGGCAGTGTCACAGAGCTAGTGAGCATTTAGAAATCGCAAAGACTGAAGGTGAGGGACACGGTTTTAGGACCCCTGATTGGGAACCCTTTAAAGGAATTGGGCTTATAAAGTCATACCCTGACCGGCTACATACTGATCTCTGAACAACATGATGTTGTAATGTTACATCACTATGGACACCACATCACTGAGGAAATAGGAATGACAGAGACCAGCGGTGCTAAATAAGGTCCCTGAGCCCACCCAGAATATCCCTTTAAGTGTAAGTGTGGGCTGTAAAAGTCAGACCCTGACCAGTTATACATCAGACATCATGGTCATGTGACATCACAGTGGACGCAAGTGACTAGTAGTGAGGGACAGAGTTCCCCCCCAGACCCCTGGGTTTATCTTCACCAGGGTCCTGCGGCTCGGAGTACACGAATAAGACGTAAGGGGGTCATTTTCTTATTATTCCAGCCTGTGCATTACCAGATACAGGAGTGGATCCTAATAACAGGGTGCGGCCCCATCTGATATGATGCGGTGTTATCATGGTGAGCCATCGCACTGTTTTCTTATGAGCGTGCGGGTGTTATTATTCACAGGACTAATCATCGCGGCCACAAAATCAACAATGATCAATGAACCGGCTGGGCCCGCTCCATTACACAATGTTATTCACCAAAGTCGTGCTAATATTCCATAACACACATTGATTTCTGTGACACAAAATCCGATTGTTTCCATGCAGCTCTGTCCAGGAAGGAGAGACCGACTGATACGCTAACTAATGCAACCGAGATCCAGGAGGGGGAGGGACAAACACCATTGACTTTAATGGGGTCTGTTAGGTTCCTTTTTCTCATTTTACATCCTGCTGTCAAAAGTGACTCAAAGCTGTGAATAGTAGTGTGAACAGAAGCTAATATATCAGATTCTGCCCTGTGTAGTATTTATGGAGCTTGTTCGGAGGTCTCAGCACATAGACCCCACTGATCGAAATATTGGACAGATCCCTATGTCACATAACCACAAAAAGGAAGAATAAAAATTAGAGATGAGTATGCTGGAGTCTGATCGTTCAGCGTTTGATTACTGGTGGCTGGAGAAGTTGGATGCAGTCCTAGGGAGTCCAGTAAAACATGGATACAGGCTATATCACCTGTGTTCCAGGACTCCCCAGGGCTCAGCCACCGGTAATCAAACGCCAAACTATGGGAATTGAGCATGCTGGAGCTGCGCTCATCTCTAATAGCCTTCCATCTGGCCTAGTAGATGCACACTGAAACTATCCCAAATAAAGGCTTCAGTACATATATAATGAAAAGAGTCTGTCAACATAAAAAAGGAAGAACCCTTAGGGGTTGAAACATAGCACGGTTGTATTTGGGTTCCTGAATACTACATATGGATGCTGTAGGACTCTTTACACTATATATCCCTATGTCAGGGATCCTTTAAGGTTGGGTTCACACCAGGTTTGGAGGTTCTATTGGGCGCCTCTGTCACTGGTTCTATCAAACAGATCACATGTGGACACCATGCTGGATGAAGCCAATTAAAGTTAACAGGATCCCATGAATAACTGTGTTCGCACCACTTTAGTCTCTATTCATAGAGCTATCACATTGATGTGGAGAACAGCACAAGGAGAAGCGTTCTTCAAAGCCACAGACACCACAACAGGACTTGACAGAACCCATTATAGGGTCCATTGGACGCCATTGGTGTTTGTCATTTGATAGGTCTGGTTTTGTTATACTATAAACCATGATGGTGGTATGGACAGTACCTAATGGTGTCAGAGGGGGCCCCAAAGCCCACCTACTGCTTGAGAAGACATCCAGATTACAAATAGCACATAGTATATAGGGGTCCTATTACAGATAGTTTGCTCTTTGGCCCAAGAGTATCAGGTTACATTTTTGGTGTAGGATATACTCTGTATACTTGTGCCATTCCCAAGAAGAACAACATGTTCTATCTGACTCCTATCCTTGTCTGTTACTGATACACAACCCATATAGTAGAGTAGGTTGACATCTCCCATGTGGATGTAGGATCGGATAACCACCACCATGGCTCACTACACTTGGAGGGTATGGCGCTTCTGTTTGCTTGGTATCTCTAGTCTTTTATGGATACTAATAAAGTTACATAAAGATGGCGCAAGAGAGGAGCTTTCTTTCCTCTGGTGGCGGGCTGATTTGCATATTTCTTTCCCAGAGAGCATTGCCTGGCCTATAAAACTCCCTAAGCCAGCTGATGGTCAACCTGATCAGTGGTAGGTATGCCATGCTTTTATTCTATGGGATATATCCTATTTATGTTCAAACTGAGCAAATGGGGCGGAATTCCATGGCGGATACCACCAGCTTCAGTGGCATCTCTATGGGAGGGCTCCCAGCGGAGAGCAGAAGCACGTGAGACCTCCCATAGAGATGCCGTCTGACACTGAAGCAGGCGGGATTCCAGGGCAGAACTCTCAGTGTGAACATACCCATACCTGGTCTTGGCCAACCTTTGCCTCTCCAGTGGCCTCACCGGAGAAGCTGGGCTCACTTGTAGGTCATTAGGTCTTCCATAGATTGCTGGGTGTAGTTATAACCTATACAGGTTCCTAGTCTCCGAGCCTGATGGTGTTGTGAAATGTGCAGGAGGAGGTGTCCTGGGTTCAGGGCCGGTGTGTAACACTTTCTACATATAAAACAATGCAGTCATTCCGGTAGAGCCTGTGGCCAATACTTCCCGCCTCTATCATCTCTGGTAATGAGGAGAGTGAAATCTTATGAATCTTAAAACAAATAAGAAACAAAAACAAAGTGTATATCTATTTGCCTTGTATGACTTAGAGTGGACCCATCATTAAATTATAATAGAAAATGTCAAAAATTTGGATTGATCGGGGTCTTTACTGCTGAGACTCCCATCGATTAGGGCTACATGCTGGTCGGTGAGGTAGACTTAGAATGGAGCCACCTGGAAGGAGATGGCCGCAAGCCGGGGAGTGACATGCACTACCATGCTCTTTTACAGATACTGCAAACACAGAGACTTCGGACTGGTGAGGGGTGTACTTTCACCGCTTTTATTCTATTTTACCTGTATTACCTCTGCATATACGAGCATAACTACTAATAAGTGATATAAGATATCTCAAATCAACTAACAGAGGAACAGTTCTATATTTACCATAAGCACAGTGACAAACCACTGCGACCTGCAAGGGCCCTGCAGAGTCGCATATGGACAAGATCGTACTGCTATAATCGTTTATGAAAAATAGTCGTTTATGAAATATTCTACACAAAGATACCTTTTTTATCAAACATCCTTCAAGCTTTGCTATGTTTTTTATATGTGTTTAACACCAAGAATTTTAATATATATACTCCTGTGATTATCATACTATGAAGATATATACTGATATATATGCCTATAGAGCCTTATGAATTTTGATACAGGTGTGTTTTTTCATTTTGTTTGTATTTTTCACTGGTTAATTTTATTTTTTATCTGTTTCATCTTATGGATATAAAAATGATTTATCTTTACACACAATTCTGACTTATTATAATCAATCATTTATGATATAACCAGAAACGATATATATCTAAGACTATACATACTGTATTAACTTGGATAATTTAAGGGGAGTTACGCTAGAGAGCCCAGTGGCGGATTATAATGTGGGCGGTTTGGGCGGCCGCCCGGGGCCCGAGGCTCCGGGGGGGCCCATGCCACACCGCCCACAATATAATGCTGCCCGGGAGGCCCCCTTACCCCCGCCACTGCAGGCTCTTGTGACCGCAAGCATTGTTTCGCTTGCGGTCACAAGAGTCTCCGGCTGCCTCCGGCTGATGCGTGGCTGCCGGGGGTGTCCCGTCCTCTCCCCGGCAGCGCGCGCATCACACAGCTCCTAGTGCCGCCTGGGAGCGCACGTACCGGAGGTCAGGGCCCAGGCGGCACTAGGAGCTGTGTGATGCGCGCGCTGCCGGGGAGAGGACGGGACACCCCCGGCAGCCGCGCATCAGCCAGAGACTGCAGAAGGAGAGAGGATCGACGGGGGAACGCAGGGTAGGTGAGTTGTATTTTGTTATTTTTGTGTTATTTACTGACTGGGGGGGGCATCTATAAAGGGGAGAAAGAGGGGGACCATCTATAAAGGGGGGAAAGAGGGGGACCATCTATAAGGGGGGAAAGAGGGGGACCATCTATAAGGGGGGAAGAGGGGGACCATCTATAAGGGGGGAAAGAGGGGGACCATCTATAAGGGGGGGAGAGGGGGACCATCTATAAGGGGGGAAAGAGGGGGACCATCTATAAGGGGGGGAAGAGGGGGACCATCTATAAAGGGGGAAAGAGGGGGACCATCTATAAGGGGGGAAAGAGGGGGACCATCTATAAGGGAGGGGGGGAGAGGGGGACCATCTATAAGGGGGGAAAGAGGGGGACCATCTATAAGGGGGGAAAGAGGGGGACCATCTATAAGGGGGGAAAGAGGGGGACCATCTATAAGGGGGGAAAGAGGGGGACCATCTATAAAGGGGGAAAGAGGGGGACCATCTATAAAGAGGGAAAGAGGGGGACCATCTATAAGGGGGGGAAGAGGGGGACCATCTATAAAGGGGGAAAGAGGGGGACCATCTATAAAGGGGGAAAGAGGGGGACCATCTATAGAGGGGGAAAGAGGGGGACCATCTATAGAGGGGGAAAGAGGGGGACCATCTATAAGGGGGGAAAGAGGGGGACCATCTATAGAGGGGGAAACAGGGGGACCATCTATGGAGGGGGGGGAAAGAGGGGGACCATCTATAGAGGGGGAAAGAGGGGGACCATCTATAAGGGGGGAAAGAGGGGGACCATCTATAGAGGGGGAAAGAGGGGGACCCTCTATAAGGCAGGGGGGAGAGGGGGACCATCTATAAGGGAGGGGGGAGAGGGGGACCATCTATAAGGGGGGAAAGAGGGGGACCATCTATAAAGGGAGGGGGGAGAGGGGGACCATCTATAGAGGGGGAAAGAGGGGGACCATCTATAAGGGGGGAAAGAGGGGGACCATCTATAAGGGGGGGAGAGGGGGACCATCTATAAGGGGGGAAAGAGGGGGACCATCTATAAGGGGGGAAAGAGGGGGACCATCTATAAGGGGGGAAAGAGGGGGACCATCTATAAGGGGGGAAAGAGGGGGACCATCTATAAAGGGGGAAAGAGGGGGACCATCTATAAGGGGGGAAAGAGGGGGACCATCTATAAGGGAGGGGGGGAGAGGGGGACCATCTATAAGGGGGGAAAGAGGGGGACCATCTATAAAGAGGGAAAGAGGGGGGACCATCTATAAGGGGGGGGAAGAGGGGGACCATCTATAAAGGGGGAAAGAGGGGGACCATCTATAAAGGGGGAAAGAGGGGGACCATCTATAGAGGGGGAAAGAGGGGGACCATCTATAGAGGGGGAAAGAGGGGGACCATCTATAAGGGGGGAAAGAGGGGGACCATCTATAGAGGGGGAAACAGGGGGACCATCTATGGAGGGGGGGAAAGAGGGGGACCATCTATAGAGGGGGAAAGAGGGGGACCATCTATAAGGGGGGAAAGAGGGGGACCATCTATAGAGGGGGAAAGAGGGGGACCCTCTATAAGGCAGGGGGGAGAGGGGGACCATCTATAAGGGAGGGGGGGAGAGGGGGACCATCTATAAGGGGGGAAAGAGGGGGACCATCTATAAAGGGGGAAAGAGGGGGACCATCTATAAAGGGAGGGGGGAGAGGGGGACCATCTATAGAGGGGGAAAGAGGGGGACCATCTATAAGGGGGGAAAGAGGGGGACCATCTATAAAGGGGGAAAGAGGGGGACCATCTATAAGGCAAGGGGGAGAGGGGGACCATCTATAAGGGAGGGGGGGAGAGGGGGACCATCTATAAGGGGGGAAAGAGGGGGACCATCTATAGAGGGGGAAAGAGGGGGACCATCTATAAGGGGGGAAAGAGGGGGGCCATCTATAAAGGGGGAAAGAGGGGGGCCATCTATAAAGGGGGACCATCTCCTATAGGATTAGCACCCTCCTCTCCTGACATCCTCTGTGCTGCTGTGACCTCCCCTATAAGATCAGCACCCTCCTCTCCTGACATCCTCTGTGCTGCTGGGCGCTGCGACCTCCTCTATAATACCAGCACCCTCCTCTCCTTACATCCTCTGTGCTGCTCGGAGCTCTCCTATAGATCAGCACCCTCTTCTCCTGACATCCTCTGTGCTGCTCGGACCTCTCCTATAAGATCAGCACCCTCCTCTCCTTACATCCTCTGTGCTGCTGTGACCTCTCCTATAAGATCAGCACCCTCCTCTCCTGACATCCTCTGTGCTGCTGTGACCTTGGGGGGGGGGGGCAACATCAGGGGATCAGGTGAGGTGGCAATATGTTTATTGGGGGCAGTGGAGGTGGGGTGGGCAATGCTTACTGAGGGGAGCAGCAAGGGACCAAACATTATGTTTATTGGGGCCAGCAGGGAGGGGAGACAGGCAGTGTTTATTTGGGACAGTGTGTGTGTGTGTGGGGGGCGCAGTAGCGGATTATAATGTGGGCGAATTGACTTGTGGGGGGGGGGGCCCAGGTTGGGTGGACAGCCCGGGGCCCAGGGTACATTTAATCCGCCACTGAGAGAGCCTACTACTTCTATTATTCATATTTGCTGGTTCTTGGTGCCAACCAAGTAGTGCACTCGCTGTACACCCCTCTTCCTAACAGTACTGTTAGGTTGAGTTTTTACACTAGAATATTTCTTTTACAGACTCGTTCTCCTGATCAGTGGAGGTCACAGCAGTAAGACTCTAACCCAGGGGTGGGGAACCTCCGGCCCGCGGGCCGCATCCGGCCCCTGAGACCTCCCGATGCGGCCCGCGGCTCCCCTGTGACACGCGCTGCTCTGGAGGAAGGAAGGAGCCGGCGCACACAGCATCCTCTGTGACAGCTGCCGTGCTGTCTGTGTCGGCTCCTTCCTCCTCCAAAGCGGCGCGTGTCTTCAGTCTCCTGCGGGCCGCGCGCGATGACGTCATTTCATCGCGCGCCGCCTGCAGGAGAAGACCGGCACAGAGGACCTGGGAGAGAAGAGGACCTGGACAGCGTGGGAACGGAGGAAAGGTGAGAGGGATGTTTATTTTTTTTTATTTGGGGGTTAAATAGGCTACCAGGGACATGCCTGATGGGGGGGGATAACTAGGCTACCAGGGACATGACTGATGGGGGGGATAACTAGGCTACCAGGGACATGCCTGATGGGGGGGGGGATAACTAGGCTACCAGGGACATGACTGATGGGGGGGGGGGATAACTAGGCTACCAGGGACATGACTGATGGGGGGGGGATAACTAGGCTACCAGGGACATGACTGATGGGGGTTAACTAGTCCACCAGGGACATGAGTGATGGGGGGGGGGGATAACTAGGCTACTAGGGACAAGACTGTTGGGGGTTAACTGGTCCACCAGGGACATGACTGTTGGGTGTTTACTGGTCCACCAGGCATATGACTGTTGGGGGTTAACTGGTCCACTAGGGACATGACTGTTGGGGGGGGATAACTAGGCCACCAGGGACAAGACTGTTGGGGGTTAACTGGTCCACCAGGGACATGACTGGTGGGGGTTAACTGGTCCACCAGGGACATGACTGTTGGGTATTTACTGGTCCACCAGGCATATGACTGTTGGGGGTTAACTGGTCCACCAGGGACATGACTGTTGGGGGTTAACTAGGCTACCAGGGACATGACTGTTGGGGGTTAACTAGGCTACCAGGGACATGACTGTTGGGGGTTAACTAGGCCACCAGGGACATGACTGTTGGGGGTTAACTAGGCCACCAGGGACATGACTAATGGGGGTTAACTAGGCCACCAGGGACAGGCCTGATGGGGGGTTAACTAGGCTACCAGGGACATGCCTGATGGGGGGTTAACTAGGCTACCAGGGACATGACTGAGGGATTAACTAGGCTACCAGGGACATGACTGATGTGGGTTAACTAGGCTATCAGGGATATGCCTGATGGGGGTTAAATAGGCCACCAGGGACATGCCTGATGAGGGTTAACTAGGCTACCAGGGACATGACTGATGTGGGTTAACTAGGCTACCAGGGACATGCCTGATGGGGGTTAACTGGTCCACCAGGGACAGGCCTGATGGGGGTTAGCTAGGCCACCAGGGACATGACTGTTGGGGGTTAACTAGGCCACCAGGGACATGACTAATGGGGGTTAACTAGGCTACCAGGGACAGGCCTGATGGGGGGTTAACTAGGCTACCAGGGACATGACTGATGTGGGTTAATTAGGCTACCAGGGACATGCCTGATGGGGGTTAACTAGGCTACCAGGGACATGCCTGATGGGGGTTAACTAGGCTACCAGGGACATGCGTGATGGGGGGTAACTAGGCTACCAGGGACAAGACTGATGGGGGTTAACTAGGCTACCAGGGACATGCCTGATGGGGGTTAACTAGGCTATTAGGGACATGCCTGATGGGGGTTAACTAGTCCACCAGGGACAAGACTGATGCGGGTTAACTAGGCTACCAGGGACATGACTGATGGGGGTTAACTAGTCCACCAGGGGCATGACTGATGGGGGTTAACTAGGCTACCAGGGACATGCCTGATGGGGGTTAACTAGGCTACCAGGGACATGGCTGGGGGGGTTAACTAGGCTACCAGGGACATGGCTGGGGGTTAACTACAATAGCAGGGGCACTAGGCGAACAATACCTTGCCTTGCCCTGGGTGCTGCAAACCCCCGCTACTAACTGCCGTGCACGGTATGCGGCCCTCGAATTATTTTATTAATGCCCGACCGGCCCTCGACATGGAAAAGGTTCCCCACCCCTGCCCTAACCCATCAAAACTTTTCACATGTCCCTGTGACATGTCAAAAGTTTCTTTTAGTGACAGTACCATTTAAAGTAAAACACAGTGGGTGATTGCAATACTGGTGGGTGATAAGAGACCCCGCCAGACCTTGCAATGTGCTTTCCACCCGTAACCCTTAAGGGGCATTCACACATTCCGCAATTATGGTCCGTGCATGGACAATGTGCTACAGAATTCACTGCATCAAGCTCTGGAACAGTTTAAATCTTGCGCTACTGTACTGACACAACTGTTTTGGAGCTTCCAGCATAATAATGAACACTGATGCCAGGAACACGCTCCCTCTTGGTGCAAAAACTGAGAAATGTGGTGCAAATGTGGTGCAAAAACTTCGTATTACTCCGCAAACACTTTGATAGATGTGCCTTGTAATGTACAGCATAGCTCATAGCAGCAGAATACTTCCCTCCATGATTATATTACTTATCTTCTACTGAATCATGTCATGAGATGTCAATAAGGTTATATGAGTTCTTATAGGAGGCTTGTTTTACACTGTATAGAACTATAATAGACACTTATACGAGTGGCTTAGGGTCCATTTACACAGAAAGATTATCTGACAAAGATTTGAAGCCCAAGCCAGGAACAGACTATAAACAGAGATCAGGTCGTAAAGGAAAGCCTGAGATTTCTGCTCTTTTCAAATCCATTCCTGGCTTTGGCTTCAAATCTTTGGCAGATAATCTTTCTGTGTAAACGTACCATTAGTTTACACTGTATAGTACTATAATAGACACTTATACGAGTCTTATAGGAGGCTTATTTTACACTGTATGGTACTATAATAGACACTTATATGAGTCTTATAGGAGGCTTATTTTATGCTGTATGGTACTATAATAGACACTTATAGGAGGCTTATTTTACACTGTATAGTACTATAATAGACACTTATATGAGTCTTATAGGAGGCTTATTTTACGCTGTATGGTACTATAATAGACACTTATATGAGTCTTATAGGAGGCTTAGTTTACGTTGTATGGTACTATAATAGACACTTTAGGATCTCTTCTCTGTACTTATGTTACCTATAATTTCAGCCTAGTTAGCCTTATTGTGTAGGTCATTGATGCAATGTAAATGGAGCCTGCGTGACACGTACAGTTCCTGTTTGTGACACCACGCTGCAATGGACCTGATGTGTGGTGACACCTTCATTTCTGGAGAATGTCGTGCACCCAACTCTTTTCTACAAAAACATATTTTCTTTTCCTTTTTTTGAACCCATATTCGGGGGTCAGACGATACACAACATCTCCTGTATACATACAGTTGTACAGTTATAGAGGGCTGTGCTTCTCACTACTGACCCTCTGTGAGTACCTTCAACATTCAAGCATAGGTACTTATATAGTGACCCAGTACGGGCCCCTAAGTTCTTTTGCAGAGGTAACTCTCTTGTGCTCACACAAGTGGGAAGAAGTGTGCGCAGTACTTAGCTTTTTTTCCCACTAGGCATTACTTCTGTGTTTATGTGTAACCTGTCTTTTGCACAACTGAAATCTTTCTACTAAAATGTGCAGGGCAGTTACCTTCAGAAGTAATGGAAGGAAGAAGGAACTGACCCCAGTGGAACAAAGGTACTAGAAAAAGTCTATGTATTCCACTGCGCAGCACAGGACAAAAGGGAAGAGTCGTGAGTCTGCTCAACAAGGATGACAAGGCCTGGGGCTTGTATTACCCACCTAGGACAGGTAGCTCGCAACTAGAGGGAATAAGACTAGAAAAGTCATCAGTGAGTACGAGTATTTTCTGTCTTCTTCTTCTACACATCTCCACTGTTCCTGGAGAGTACACTTCTACATTGGGCAGGGCCCCTCTGGCAACCCCTCTCCTCTACTCTCTCTACTGCAAAGAACCTTCTTACTACAAGCACAAGATCTCTACCTCAACCACAGGCACCCGAGTTATCACAAGATTGTATCTACTGTACTGCACTGGACTGTATTGTTGCTATCAGTATTCTTTTGTATTGCACTACGGTTACTCCCAATAAACCGTTCCATTTTACTGAAGTACTTGACTCTGGCTTGTCTCTTCCGCACCTGCACACACATCTCTACACTTGGGTTTATTCTTTTTCGAGTGGTGGTGAGATGCCAAGACTGTCCGGTGTGGGTCCCATGCCACTCCAGGCTACAAGTGCCCAAGTGACCCTAGACCCACTCAACTACCACACCAACGTAACAGCTGACCCGGAGGGAGTTGACTCCAAACTAACACTCCCTGTGCTTAGTCAGAGGACTGCTCTGGCCAGCCTCAGCTCCAGGTCACAGTTCATACTTTTTTGAAAGAGAACAATGCACAGTCCGATACATAGTCATTGGTGCACAATGCAATAGAAGAAAGCAGACGGCACTCACCAGCTTACATTAACTTTATTAGGAAATCCAGCAGGTCATAGGTGCTACAATACTGTCATGGCTCCTATGCCTAAGTCTCAGTGTACCTAAATTTACCTCTTCATTTCCCCCTCTCATTGGGGCCCCACTATAGACTTCCAAATGCTGGTGCTAACATCCACTTTTGCCTGTCTATATCTTCTCTTGCCTACATTACCGCCGCCCAGTTCTAGTGTTCTTCCTTGTGTTTGCCAATACTACGCTACATTTCTGGAGGGTAACTATAATACTTGTGCCCCAAAATGGTGGCAACATCAGGCATGTATGGGCCCATCTAACAGCACACAACAGATACTGTGGCGCCACACTACATGCCAAAGACATCTACCACCAAGTAAGCATGGAATCCCAGAAAAACCACTCCCAATGGTACAGTGAACATGGGTAACAGGAGCATGGCTCCCACTTTCACCACCACTAATACCTGGACTGCGGCAACACCTAAACTGGCGGCCAATAGATCCTAAGGATACAACTGTATCCGCAGCAGACGTTTCAAGAATATTTTCGATCAGCAAAACTTAATGTCAGAATTCATACGACTTAAAGGGCTAGTGCGCCATCAGCGTCCTATTACTATGTGGGAAAACTAAAAATTGGGTCTGTCCCAACCTGCCAAGCCATCTCTTGCACTTTCATATGTTCTTCACAATTATATAGAAAGACATCCTAAAGTTTCCAGTGGTTACAGGACTACAACTCCTATCATCCACTGACAGCCTTGACTGTCAATGTATAAGATAAATTGTAGTTTGCAACTGCTGCAGAGCCACAGGTTGGAGACCACTGCTATAGACAATCCTGCAGAATGTGAGAACCGTATATAATAACAGATTAATACTCCGCAGCCTATGGCTCTCCATCTATTGCAAAACTACAACACACAGCGAGACCTAAGAGCCACCATGCTGGGAGTAGTAGTTTTGCAACAGCTGGAGATCCACCGATTGGACATCACTGAGCTCTAACAATCCCAGCAGAGATCAGAGCTGGTACTATGCTGCCACCTGCTGGAGCCACCATGGTAGTAAGAAGAGACATATGGCGTCCAGCGTCCTACAGATCCTTCCTGATAAAACACAGGACAGACCGGGGAAAGGAAACTAAGCTTTTAATACACTATAAATAGAACATTGACCATTCCTTTGCAGATGTACAAAGTCATCTCAGATTTGAACATCTGCAAGTATTTTTCCACAATGCCAGCAGCGGTGAGCAGATGTATAATGTACAGCCCATGGCCTATGGATATATCCATTTTTTCCAGAACTCTCTAGGACAGCATCGAACTTCTGCAGCTGCGAGAAATCAAATTCTGAGCGTTCATCACCGAACCCAAACAGTTTGACAGGTCAGCTCCACGCTATTTATGTATTTATTTTCGTGCTGCTGTGGTAAAAGTGTATGGTGGACAAATGGCGCCATTGTGAGTAAGTTACGTGGAAATCACATACCGTTGATGTGAAAAGGGAATATTGGCTATGAAGATGCACAAGGGTGGATGGACACATGCGTGTCTACATTAACAGGGCGGCCCAGCCCCAAAACTGAATTTATAAATGAATTTAAAATCGCTGTGTCCCCTGCAATGGGTATGTAATCGCCCCACAATGAACGGCATGCCTGCATCTCAGCCAGTGCTCGAGTCATTCTCAAGGGGGCTCAAGTGCTAAACTCGGAAGTGTTTGGCGGCCCCATTGAGAATGACTGAAGCGTGGGCCGTAATGTTAATGGGGTTGTAGCCAAAACAGCACAAAAAGTACAGTGGTACCTTGATTTGAGAGTAACTTGGATTGAGGGTACAAACCCACTTAACGTATTTACTGCGTGAATCAGTCTTAAAAATAAGCAGGCAAAACGCAGGTTGGCTTTATACCATTGTTCTGCATTAAAATACGCAATTGCGTATTTTTGAAGCGTGAAGCTACATGCGTTTTTCAAACAGGTTGTTAACAACTGATGCTTTGCTAACAACAAGCTTCACGCTTCAAAAATACGCAACTGCGTATTTTAATGCAGAACAATCGTATAAAGCCAAACTGCGTTTTGCCTGCTTATTTTTAAGACTGATTCACGCAGCAAATACGTGAAGTGGGTTTGTACCCTGAGAGCGTTTTGCAAGAAGAGCTCAGAGTTTT
Source organism: Dendropsophus ebraccatus (assembly GCF_027789765.1). NCBI lineage: Eukaryota > Metazoa > Chordata > Amphibia > Anura > Hylidae > Dendropsophus > Dendropsophus ebraccatus. Next base: position 98,876,061 of record NC_091462.1, on the reverse strand, counting down.
TCAAAATTGTAACTTGCTTTGGTGTAAGAGCTCCCTGTACTGGGTGGGAGGGGCATGGTCTGCATAGTCTGCATAGTGGGGTCTACAGCCCTGTACTCTGACCCAGGAAGTCTCCCTCACCTTCCAAATCATAGCAGATCCATTTTAGGCTGGGGCTTGCATCAGGAGACAGGACTGTGGAGGTAATCTCTCCATAGCTGTAACCCCTCTCTCCCAGGACAGAGAGTGCTGCTATACTGTGCCCACATCTGCCCTGCTCATTCCTTCCTGCCCCCTGCAGTCTCTGTCAGCGCCCCTCTGTCCCTCCTCCACGCCCTCTTCATTATTAGTGCCCCTAGAACAATTTCTCCTATTCATCACCTGTCTGAACACTGCACATGTGCTGGATCATTAAAGGACAACTCCCATGAAACTTTTTTTTTTGCTTATTTAACACACGTTACAAAGTTATATAACTTTGTCATGTGGTTAAATGCCCGGTCTGGTCCCCTTCCCCCACTTTCGGATCAGAAGTTAAAGAAATTATACATTACCTATTACGGTCGTTACCGTCCTCTTCTCCCGGGCGCCATCTTGAGACGACAACGTCAGAGCCGGGGGACAGTCCGGGTCTTCTTCCTCCTCGGCGTCTTCATGGAAAGTGAATGCAGTAGCGGTCTTTGGCACCAAGCACCCCAAGCAATCGCTTGGGGCCCCCAACGTCCAGGGGGCCCCCACGCCCACTCTTCTCTTGTGCTCAAGACCGCTAGACAGGTCCGCTGCCCCGCTCGCTGCTGTGATCTGAACTGTAACTATGAGCACTCGTAATGAGCGCTCACAGTTACATGCAGCAGCAGCACTGACAGGGTGGAAGCCATTGGCTCCCTTCCTGTCAGTCACTCTTGTGGCCACAGGAAGTGTTTTCCCTGCGGTCACAAGTGGCCGCTCTGTCCTTGTGGTGTCAGTGCTCCAGTGACATCACTGGAGCATTGGCGCCAGGACAAGGGGAGCACGGCCTCTTGTGACCGCAGGGAAAACCCTTGCGGCCACAAGAGTGAAGAGAAGAGGAGACGCCCGGACCCAGGTGAGTATAAGTGTTTGTTTTATTGTGTTATACTATATGGGAGGGGGAGCACACAAGGGGTTTATATAGAACTGGGACAGCACACAGGGGGTCTATATACTTTTGGGGGAGCACACGGGGGGCTATATATAACTAGGGGAACACACAGGCGTCTATACACTACTGGGGGAAGCACACAAGGGGTATATACTACTGAGGGGAAGCACACAAGGGTTATATACTACTGGCGGCTGCGCACAAGGGGTATATACTACTGGGGGAAGCACACAGCGGTCTATTGTTGTGGAGTGCGTGTCGAGGGGGGGGGGCCCCACATAACTTCGCTTGGGGCCCCAGAAATGCCAAGACCGCCCCTGAGTGAATGGGATAGAAAAGGCTGCTGGTGCACATGCGCACCAGCAGCCTTTTCATTGGCTGTAGCGCATCACATGGCTTCCAGCTTGCTCAGCCATGGCGGTGACGGAGAGGCGGACGGCGGGCGAATCGAGTGGCGATCGTCACCGGAGGGATGGTGAGTATGGTGTCTGTCTGTGTTTTTTTTTTTTTGGGGGGGGGGGGGGATCCCGCAGGAGTTGTCCTTTAAAGTGTCACTGTCGTGAAATTGTTTTTTGCAGAAATCAATAGTCCAGGCGATTTTAAGAAACTTTGTAATTGGGTTTATTATCCGAAAAATGCATTTTTATCATGAAAAAGCAGTTTGAAGCTCTCCCCCCTGTCTTCATTGTTCTCCTATGGAGAGAGCTAAAGAAAAGACCAAAACAGGACAACAAAGAGTTAATCTACAAATCCCTCACGGGATATCTCCTGTGACAGTCACCAGTGACCTGTCTGAGCTCAGATTACAGCTGTCACCCAGCTCTGTGCCTGTAATCCTCTGTTATCTGCTTTCTGCTGCCGGCTAACTCCCTCCTTCCTCCTCCCCCCTCCCCTCTCCCTAGAGCAGACAGGGGACGTCTCCTGCAACAAGTCACAATTTTCAGATTTTTCAGAGTGGATGAAAAAGAGGAAGGAGGGGGGGACCTGGGAAAAGGCTTTTTACATGCAGATAATGGCAGATTTGGCTAATAAACCCAATTACAAAGTTTCTTAAAATCGCCTGGACTATTGAGTTCTGCAAAAAAAAAAAAATACGACAGTGACTCTTTAAGGCCCATGTGTGTTCAGACGAATGTTGAATAGGAGAAATCCTGCCTTGGGCATTCCTAATGATGAGGAGAAGGGGAGGAGGGACGGAGAGGTGGTGACTGCCTATGGCACAGCTTGTAGCAGGAGCTTGGGAACACCTCTTAGAGTCTTTGTACCAGAGAATAAAAGCATTTTCTACATTCTGGAAGCACAGCTGGATATATGACAGGTACCATGTGTTTCCTTGACATAACCGCTATCAAACAGTGTCATTGGAATGTGAATTACAGCCAACAGATTCCCTTCAAGTTTACAGACATGACAGGAGAGCGTGCAGATGCTCTATAATAGTTCTGGATCCTGCCTGTGACTGCACCCGGTCTTTTAAATCAACTGGTTTTAGAAAGTTATATACATTTGTAATTTATTTCTATTTAAAAATCTCAAGTCTTTCCATATCAGCTGCTGTGTGTCCTGCAGGAAGTTGTGTATTCTTTCCAGTCTGACACAGTGCTCTTCGCTGCCACCTCTGTCAATTTCAGCAACTGTTCAGAGCAGCAGCAAATCCCCATAGAAAACCTCTCCTGCTCTGCACAGTTCCTGACATGGACAGAGGTGGCAGCAGAGAGCACTGTGTCAGACTGGAGAGAATACACCACTTCCTGCAGGACATACAGCAGCTGATAAGTACTAGAAGACTTGAGATGTTTAAATAGAAGTAAATTACAAATCTATATAACTTTCTAAAACCAGTTGATTTAAAAGAAAAAGATTTTTCGCCGGAGTACCCCTTTAGGTCCTAAATGTTGTAGAATTCCTGCAACACAATCAGTAACTTTAAAAAATTATCAGGCCAGAGGCGATGTGGTCATCATCTGAATATGTCATGTAATTTCATGGCGGCAACAGTTATTTACATAGCACAAGTATTCCCAGGGGCAGAAGCATTACATGTGGTATATGGGGGAGAGTTATCAAACATGGTGTAAAGTGAAGCTGGCTCAGTTGCCCCTAGCAACCAATCAGATTCCACCTTTCATTCCTCACAGACTCTTTGGAAAATGAAAGATGGAATCTGATTGGTTGCTAGGGGCAACTGAGCCAGTTTCACTTTACACCATGTTAAATAAATCAATTAAAGACATTACCCCAAAGCAGCACAATGAAAATATTAAAGGATTTCATTACAGCAAGTTTTTTAACATGAGGAGACAGAAACGTATTTTTCTTTCACTTTAAGAGCATGTTCACACAGAACTGACTACAAAGCCTGCAGAATCTCAGTCCTGTGTGGACATACAATATGCTTCTTTATCTTGGGGCCATTAGGAGCACAATTCTAAATGGAATAAGCATTACCCACTTTCCCAAATCAAAAATGGCCACCGCCATTGCTCTGACTGCAGCAAAAACACTTCCGGGTTACCGCAACCCACTTAACCAATAGGCTTGCGCTTTGGGGGCGTGATAGGTCTGTTGACCAATGGTAGCGCGCTATGTTAGAAGTACGCGGCCAATAGCTGCGAAACATCACCAAGCTGCGGGAGCTCCGGTGACAAGCAGCGGGGACAAGATGTCTAGAGCTACCGGGCAGGACTCCGACACCGCGGACGAGGCCGTGAGGGGGACGTGCGATGACGCCTCCGTGTGTAAGAGGTGCGCTGTGGTCACGTGTGCGCCAGGTAGTAGTCACCCATACCGTCCTATAGTCTGTCTTAAAGGGGATGTCTAATTGAGTGACATCTCCTTGTTATGTGGTCTGCTGTGTATTTTAAGGCAGTAGAGGAAGTATCTGATGATTGTTGTGCCAAGTGGACATCCCCTTTAAGAAGACCATAGGCAAGGGCTGTTATAATGAATTAAAATCTCCTGCTGTTTTGTGTCTCCAGTGTCTGTGCAGTCCTCTGTGTTTCCATGGTTACAGACTACAACCCAGTCCTCTATATGGGATCATACATACCATGGAAGAGAGGGACATGTGACAGGTTTGTAGTCTGTAAACATGGCGCCTGCATGGGAGCTGTGTACACTAAACAAGATCTCTTTTTAACCCCTTGTTACTGCAGCTGTATTGGTGACATAGAGCTATACTTTTAAAGGGGGTGTTCCTGACTCCCTATCTTTTCCGCTATCCTGTGGGGGGCTGCTTCACCATAGCCGAACAGTTGTCCTCCAGCACCCCAATCATTCTCCATGGCTTCCGTACATTGCTGACCGCTGAGCTGCCATGACAGCAGTGTGATAGCTGTAATATAGTGCTGAGCCCACTCTATTCCTGCACCAAGGGGTTAAATAGTCATTTAAAGGGGTATTCCACTCAAACATAACTTTTGACATGTTGCTGCCCATGGTGACCCACAATTCCTATCATACTTGTTATCATCTATTCAGTCTCCTTCCACCAGTTCTTAGCTGCTGCTTTCTGCTGAAGACACGCATTTCTGTGTGTGAGCTTTTCTCTCCGTCTCCCCCCTCTTTCCCCCTCCCTTCTGAGACAGCTGATGTAAACAAGTCCCTGGCTGGCTGTATCTGCAGATTTGTAGCTTCTTTGTTATGTTGTGATGGTTATTCTGAGGTCAAGTTGCTGATGAACTCACTGTGAGTTTCTCAGCATTACGAAGAAGCTACAGTGTTGCAGATACAGCCAGCCATGGACTTGTTTAGAACATCTGTCTCAGAAGGGAGGGGGAGACAGAGAGAAAAGCTCACACACAGATTTTTGTGTCTTAAGCAGAAAGCAGCAGCTGAGATCTGGGGGAAGGGGACTGAATAGATAATCACAAGTATGGAAGGAATTGTTAGTCTCACCATGGGCAGCAACATGTGAAAAGTTATGGTTTAGTGGAATACCCCTTTAATTGATTTGATTTATTAAAAAAACAAATGCTCTAACCATGGGCAGCAACATGTGAAAAGTTATGGTTTAGTGGAATACCCCTTTAATTGATTTTATTTATTAAAAAACAAATGCTCTAATGTCCAGACATTGCGTGGCGCCCCCTGGTGTTGTCTTGGTTTATTTTCCAGGCGTTCACCTAATTCGGAGAAGGGGAACTTGCAGCCCTCCACTTGTTGCAAAACTACAATTCCCATCAGGCATGATGGGAACTGTACTTTTTCAGCAGTTGGAGGGCGGAAGGATCCCTATTCCTGATGTAATGCATCTGGTGCTCTGATGCTCTACATACAGACGCTTTATTTTACCTGATTTTAGTGATACAGGGGGCTGACTGGGGGGGTTACCTGTATCCGCCCCCATACTAACACATCAGGGCACTGCAGCAAACACTCTGTAGTCACCCTGCTAATCCTCACTCATTCTTCCCAGGTTTGCAGTCAGTGTCGGCTACTGGAAGGATCCTTATATTCAGTATTTTGTAAGACAAGCCAAGGAGCGGAAAGCACCGGAGATAAACAGAGGCAAGTCTGTGGGGATTACAGGTTGCTCATACTGCGCACGTTCTTATAGATAAAGGAATCCTTTAAGGGTAGCTTCACACGTACCGTATCGCTGCGTTTTTAACGGTGCGTTTTTATCGCTGCGTTTTTTGTGCGATTTTTACATGCAAGTTTTGATTTTTATGTGAAAAAAAATCAAAACGCGCATGTAAAAAATGCACCATTTAAAACGCAGCGATACGGTACGTGCGAAGCTACCCTAAAGCTGTCACCATAAAACACTTTTGACATATCATAGAGACGTCATAAAGACATGTCAACTTTTAATCAAAAGTTTTTTTTTTCTGTTGAATGTGGGGGGTGTGGCCACCTCCTGTTGTCTCTCCACCCATGTCTTATAAGTGCTGTATATAGAGATTTCGCTCCTATCTGCCCAGTTGTAGGCTTGTTCAGCCCAGGAGAGGCCATTGCTAGTGTGAGAATACCAGAGTAGGGACCATGTCTCTGAGGACACCTTAACAAAGTGTCTCTGTAACAGGGTGACGTGGCGCGCTCTGTGACGGTGGTGACATGGTACACTTTGTTTGATCAAATAGTTTGCTAAGATCCTCATTTTTTAATATCTACAGAGCAGTTGTTTATTGTGTGTACTCCGGGGGGAGTATATACGGTAAGCCCTTGCACCGTTGCACTTTCTATTTTTTGGTCTGTACGTAAGCCACATGCAGCGTGTAACCTGCAGTGTGAACAAAGGCATAGTTGGTGCTGTCATTTTCTTTCTTTTTTTTTTTTTTTTTTTTCTTTTAATCGGACTGGGTCTGAGTGTTCAGACCAGTACTGATCGGGAGAATGATTAAGGAGAGGACCGCTCAGTCCTCTCTCAGCTCTGTGTCATGTGATCAGTAAGCCTAATAATGTAAGTCTATGGAGCCCATGTGATTATAGAGTAAAGGGGCTGCAGCGCAGTCTTCTTACCGCTCGTTCTCTGGATCTGTACAGGTTTAAACACTGAGACCCGGACCGATCAAAACATTTGACCTGTCTCTATGACATAAAAAGCAAACAAATAGCCAGCACTCCACTAACACTTGTTCACACTGTGCAGTTTGCACGTTGCCGTGGCTAACGTACAGACAAAGACAGCAACCTGCAAGTGTCAGTGTCAACTCCCTCCAGCCTACACACAATAAAAACCTCTTCTAACATTTTTTGTACGTTTAATAAAACATTAGGTTCTTAGCAAACCCAGAGTTTAGTTGGATCCTGAATGCTCAGTTTTGTAGACTTAGTCCAAGAGAGGCCATTGCTAGTATAGGGACCATCTCTCTGGGGTTCACCTTAGTGTGGTCAGATGGTACATTCTATTTGATCAAATGGTTCTGATCAAACAGCATTTTTTTATTAGGGAAAAAAAAACAAAAAACTTTAGAACAAGTTTTTATCATGTTTATGTGGTGATTCCAGACACTTGCAGGGTGCCGCAGCATTTTTCTATTGATGCCTGTATGACATGTCCAAAGTCTTCTATGATGACAGTGACACTTTAAAGGAGAAGTCAGGCAAAAATTTCTATTGAAGTATTGTAATACACCTCATAACATGGTGATGTCACTTCCTGGATAACATGGTGATGTCACGACCCGACTCCCAGAGCTTTGCGGGCTGTGGCTGCTGGAGAGGATGATGGCAGGGGGACACTGAGGGACACAGGGCACTGGAGGGAAACTGAGCATCCCTCTGCCATCATCCTCTCCAGCAGCTACAGCCCGCACAGCTCTGGGTGTCAGGTTGTGACATCACCATGTTATCCAGGAAGTGACATCACCATGTTATCCAGGAAGTGACATCACCATGTTATCCAGGACGTGACATCACCATGTTATCCAGGAAGTGAAGCCTTGATGCAGTAGTAAGTGCAGGAGAAAAAAAGCACTTTATAAGCATTTCCCATAATAAGTGTATATTGGGGATTTGTATAAATTTTGAAGGGCAATACAACACTTTAACAAAAAATGTGACCAAACTTCTCCCTTAAGGGATGTTCACACTGTTCTGTATACACTGCAGGTTTTATGCTCTGTGATGCAATACAAAGAAATGGTTAAAGAGGCGCTGTCACAAAACAAAACTTTTGGCATGTGAAAAGATTTGTTTGGTCGGGGCCTGAGTGTTTAGACTCAACCGGCTGGGAGAATGAGTCGGGCAAGGTCGCGCGTATAATGGGAGTCTGGGGGGAAGTCTTCTCACATAGACACAGAGGGGTGGGTTGGACCGCACCAGCAGCTGCTCATTTCTCTGAGCAGTCTTTACTTTAAAGGGGTAGTGCGGCGTTTGACTTTTATTCACTAAATAAACACACATTACAAAGTTATACAACTTTGTAATGTGTTTTATTTAAGTGAATGGCCCCCTTCCCCGTGTTCCCCCCCACCCCGTAAGTGTTGGTGCATTATACTTACGTGTTCACTGTCGACCCCGGCCGCCATCTTGTGTCAACGACGTCCTCTTTGGGAGGCCAGCCGAACCGCTCCAGCTGTCCCCCCCCTTTGCCGCGTCATCAGCTGCTCAGCCGCGATTGGCTGAGCATAACTGTGCTCAGCCAACGGCGGCTGAGCAGCTGATGACGCGGTAGTCGCCTCTCTGACTGTCAATCATCCCCTCCAAGCGCTCTGACAGGCAAAGAGCGGTGACGAGACATGGGCGGGGAGCCGCCCAGAAGAATACCTGCCTGCTGTGCGCTGCTCAGGAGGTTTATACTGTGCACCAGAGAACCAAATCAGCCTAATTGGGGTCCATTTACACAGATTATCTGCCAAAGATTTGAAGCCAAAGCCAGGAACAGACTATAAACAGAGATCAGGTCATAAAGGAAAGATTGAGATTTCTCCTCTTTTCAAATCCATTCCTGGCTTTGGCTTCAAATCTTTGGCAGATAATCTGTCAGATAATCTTTCTGTGTAAATGCACCCTAATGCTACGTTTACACGAAACGATAATTCGCCCAATTGATCGTTTAACGATTTTGAAGCAACGATTTTGTTTTTATAACGATCAGCGTTTAGACGAATAAATCGTTAGAAAATTTGTAAGAAAAATCGTTAATGCGATTGTTTTTAAGATCACTTGAGCCCATCTTTTATATAGTGTGAATATTTGAAAGACTGTTTACACAAAACGATCTGCGAATTTTTAGCGAACAACGATTTGAGAACATGTTGAAAGATCAAAATGAATGATTTTTCACTCGTCACTTGATCGTTTGCTGTGTTTACACAGAACGATTATCGCTCAAATGCGATCGTTATTGCGAAAATGCGAATGATAATCGTTCCATGTAAACGCAGCATAAGACTCTGACCCCAGCTGTGGCAGAAGTGTGTCAGCTGTAATGTACCTCTAAGCCGACGGCTAATAAACGTATCAGGGCACTGTTAGATGGCTTGCTGTACTCTTTACACATCTATATAAAGTAAGTTCTCTCTCTAATTAAACAGGTTACTATGCTCGAGTACAAGGGGTTAACCAGTTGCTCAACGCCTTCCTCGAGAAGACCGAGTGCCAGTGCCAGATAATCAATCTCGGAGCCGGACTGGACACAACGTTCTGGAGATTAAAGGTTTGATCTATAGCAGTGCTTTCCTACCTGTGGTCCTACAGCTGCTGCAAAACTACAACTCCCATCATGCCCTGACAGTCTGGGAGATCTCCTAGCACTGCTGTTTAACTTTCCTTTGTGATTTGCATTATATTATTGGAGCTCAGCAGAGATGTCAGCGATGCGCCTGACAGCAGGTTTGCTGACTGTTTCCAGTGACAAGCATTGGGATGAGTGTGTGTATGAATGAATGAATGTGTGTAATATAAGTATCACTTTACACCAGTGGTCTCCAGCATCGGTGTATCATCAGTCCAATGAAAAAATTCTACCCTTTACTGAAGTAGAACATTGTACTCTGCAGCACAGCTAGTAAATCCCTTCTGAAACCATTAGTGAATTGCACACAGGCTCTGGTGGTCTTGTAGACAGATACACAAAATAATACATGACTATTGGAACCCTCCTGAAGCTACAGGGGCAACCTCTCAATAACACAAAATAAGATCTCTTTATTCAGTTCCGTAATACGTTATACTTACCTCTAGATGGCGCCAAACTCTGAGGACTGAGCAGCTGTCAGCGTTCAGCAAAGTTATTCAGAGCCAGAGTCAGTATGTAGTCATACCTTACTGTGATGGTTAGCCAATAAGGATTATTCATTACGTGATGAGAGAGTGGGCAGTTATTCTCATATTCAAACTTTTATGGAAAGTAAAAATGGGGAGGAGGGCATAGGAAGAACAAGAACTCCCATCAAGTCAGGTTACAAATCAATAAAATCTGTTGTTGAAATCCGCGATACAAATAATAAAGGAGTGGATGAAAAGCATCAACAAAGTCAATAGCAAAGGCAATGTAAAAAAGAAAAGAAAAAGATCTATCTATAAAGTAGTACCTTCAAAATAAGCATGTGGTTACCTGTTAGAGATGGAACTATAGCCTGCAGTTCCCTGAAAGTAAGAAACGGGACCATCCATGTACTGGGTGCCACCGTGGTCCAGGTGTATACGAGGAAGAAACAGAAAAAAATGTAATCAGGTAGTGGGTATTACTTAAGAGGTTATGCCAAAGGATTGGAAAGATGGTGGGGAGGCAAATTCTTCCCAAGGGCCCCACAAAATGGCGTTATGAATCCGACTACCATGTGACTCCAAGCTTCTCCATCCTGTGTATATAAAAGATTCCTTAAATCCATTCAGAGACCGAGGACACATGATCTCCAACGTCTCGGTCTGACCGTATGGGCCGCTATTAGAAGAAAGCATAGTAAGGAATATTTATGGCTATGGTGTCTGATGGTCCCTGGAAGCATCAGCAAGAGAAGAGGATTATCCAGTAGCCTAGAGCCAGTGATAGTGAAAGATACTATTCACCAGATGTCTCTGATAGCTGATCTTTCCCCCCATATGTGGATCATAATACCCTAGCCTGCTCGCATCCCCAGCAAACCTCCAATGCTGGGACTCCATTGCACTTTTATACTATTTTATAATTGGTATAAAATGACTGTAATAGAGGTATTAGAAGACTGTACAGGTATTACCCTTTTGGATGTAAACAAGAGTGTTCCCATTCAGTGACAGAAAGCTGAGGAAATAAACACCGCGCATGATAGAAATGTCCAGAACGTTTTGCAGTACTATACAATCAAGTGTTATCTATGGTGGTGACGGGTTAATGTGCAGCGTGACATGAAGACGTGATATTTACTGTGTATTTTTTTTTTTTCAAGATCCAAAGATCAAGGGAATTAGACCAGAATTAAATGTCACGGTTTTATGGCGGCCCCAGCTGTAAATGTTTGCTGTTTTCTGCTAATCATATTCTTCTGCTGCATGTTGGGAGTTTTAGTTGAGTTTTAGAGCACAGGTGCAAGACCAGTTCTTTAGCCACCAAAAGCTGTAGCCTGGCACAGCGGACACCAGACCAGAACAGTATACCCGGTGAATGTTTAGTGCACAGGTGCCAAACCCGCAGCCTTCCTGCTGTTGCAAAACTACAATTCCCATCATATCTGGACAGCCAAAGCCAAAGATTTAGCTCTCCAGGCATGATGGGTATTGTAGTTTTGCAGCTGGAGTACCGAAGGTTTGACAGCTTGGTGTCCGGTGTCGTTGGAAAATTACAACCAGCATCTAAGCTGCCACTTGCTGGCTAACATAGGGAATCGTAGAGCCCTATAACATGGAGGCATAATCTGCAGAATCAGGCCCATTCGGCAGATTATATCACTGGTCAACGGCCAAAAAGGTTCCGTCTTGAAAACAGTTGACCTTAACTAATTTTGGGGTGCTGAAATCGAAAATGATGTTCAAATTTTGAAATTGGCTCTAATTTTCAAGATATGGACATACTTTCTATATTTCTCACAGCCTGTGATACAATACTGGGAAAAGTTTGCATCATCAGTATTGCATCATCAACTGGTATATTACATCATCTTAGAATGACCAATAGTTATGGTATAAGGCTAGGTTCACACTGCGTTTTTGAAATCCGTTTTCTTTTGCAAAAAATGGATGGAAAAAAGTATGCATTTGTGTGCATCCGTTCTTCCATTGACTTCCATTATAAAAAAACCGAATCAAAACGGATCCGTTTTTTTGACAGACACAAAAGTAGTGTCAGCTACGTTTTTGTGTCCGTTAAAAAAAACTGATCCGTTTTTTTTTTTACAATGGAAAAATGGATCAAAACAGATGCACACAAATGCATCCATTTTTTTCATCCGTTTTTTGCAAAAAAACGGATGAAAAAAAACGGATTGCAAAAACGCAGTGTGAACCTAGCCTCAATGGAACCCATGAATGCTTGCAGATTACTGCTGGACATTTATCAGAGACAATCCCATGTATGAATACAAAAGACACGTGTAAATGCACCGAGAAGCCATTGAATAAGGAGCTACATTCCAGAGTTCAATAAACATAATTAATTTGTAACAATTCTTAGATTTGCCTGTAAATTGTAGTTGATTTCAGATAAAACTAAGTTTCCTATGAATATATTTCAAAAGTTTATGAACAGTAAACTTGCTTCCTTCTGATTGCAGAAGTAATAAATATGTCGGCTATTATACTGTATTCTATACAATTCACAAAACAGTAACATGAGAACTCTTCCATATCATAGAAACTAGAGCCAATTCACATTTTTACTTGTGATATTTGAATTCAGCACATAAAAATCATTAAGAAATGGATAATTTTATTTCGGAACCAAACAACTTTTGAAAATTTGTTGGCCATCAGTCCGTGTAATAAAGGCAATAATTGTCACTGGCTGATGAATGTGTAAAGAAATTTATAAAGTTCATACATTACCTCTCCATGCTCCCTGGTGTCTTGCTGTCTTCCCTACACTTAGTTCATCCTTTGTTGCAACTTCAGAGTGGCCCTTGAGGTGATAAGACGCTCAGCCAATCACTGGCCGGGACAGGATCACTGCGCCCAGTTACTACAGATACCACTGTGAAGTTTCACTGGAGGCTGCAGGGAGCATGGAGAAGAGAGACGGACACCAGGGAGCATGGAGAAGAGAGACGGACACCAGGGAGCATGGAGAAGAGAGACTGACACCAGGCAGCATGGAAAGGTGGAGAGATAACGTATAAACTTTATATACACAAACATTACTAATAAGATATATATATCTATATCTATCTATATCTCTCTCGAGGCATGTAAGCAGATCGGCGCTCATTTACCATATTGATTGGCCCACCTCATAAGGCCCATAGGGTATATGCATAAATGATCTATTGGGATCCTTTGCTTCTCCTAAAGCAGGCCATACACAGATTATTGGCCAATCTGAATTATATAAGAATCTCTTGACTCTCCTCTGACAGCAGATGTTTGGGAAGAGAAGTGTTGGTTATGTTGGTTTTCAACATACCCCATCCTTTTGTTCTCTAGAAGATAAGCTGCCGATAGAGGAGTGCAGCTGACTATGAGGAGATCAGGAGAGATAGCCATCAGCTCGATGAGCATTTCCCCACCAGCTATCTGGAATGTATGGTCGGCATAAAATCTAAGGCCTGGGATAGCTTTAGTATACTTCCCATGCATTATATATGCAGACTTGTAGTTGCCTCCTTTACCATTAACTGTTAATTATTTTACTGTTTTATTTCAGGATGAAAATATTCTCCCAAAGAAGTACTTTGAAGTCGACTTCCCTGCAATAGTGGCCAGAAAACTCTATAACATAAAGTAAGTCAGTCCATGGGTTTCTATTAGTTTCCTGCATTTTGAAAACTTGTTGTGGAGTAGAATAAATGATGCTCATGTTTATTCACATTGTCCTGCATGATGTGTATGACCCGGTGATGCATCCCCCTGCGGTAGGCTGTGAGGCTTCCCCTGCGGTAGGCTGTGAGGCTTCCCCTGCGATATTCCTGCAGTATTGGGGGGGCTGAAAAATGGCCATCTCATATGGTTGTTGCTTTTATTCCCCAAACTCAGTGGAGAAGGGGCAACTGTTCATATCTGTCCCCAACAAATCTCAGTAGTGTTAAAGTGGCATCTTTTTAATTCTGATTGCCCCTTGTATACGGATGTGTTCCACAGGAATTACTTTATGTACAGAACATCAGACCTCAGTGAAAGTGAGCCAGCACTTCTTGAGCCCTTACCGCATTGCAAAGAATTGCCTGTGTTTGCGTGAGTTTTGTCCAGGTACTCTGGCTTACCCCAACACTCCAATAACATACAGATAGGTGAACTAGTGGGTTGGGTGATACCTTAGTGATACCTTCAGTGTTCACAGGTGTCAAACTCGTCACCATCCAGCTGTTGCAGAACTACAGTTCCCATCATGCCTGAACAGTCAATGCCAAAGCTTTGGCTGTCCAGGCATGATCGGATTTGTAGTAGCAGTTTGACACCCACAATGATTTCTTAGTTGTTGTGGGTCAGCAGGGTCGGTGAGTTCTGGGTAATCTGTATTGGTCAGTCTGTAGAAGACGCGAGTTCTGGGTAATCTGGATTGGACATATGTAGAATATATATAATATATATATATATATATATATATATATATATATATATATATATATATATATATATATATATATATATATATATATATAATGTGTGTGTAAAAGAAGTGAGTTCTGGGTAATCTGGATTGGACATATGTAGAAATGTATATATGTATATATATAATGTGTGTGTAAAAGAAGTGAGTTCTGACACTCTCAGAATGTTTATCATACAGACTTGTCCTAGTTTTTTTTCTTGCCGTTACATAACCACTTCTCCTGGCGCGGCTCCCTTGTATTTCTCCACTGCCCTGCTTCCATGTGCCGGCTATAACATTGCTGTGATAGAGCCTGTATCAAAGCCGTAAAAGTGGAGAGTTGTTCCTTTTCTTTGGCTTAAAAATTAACTTCTTGTTTTTTTTAATAGATCAAAACCTCCGCTGTCCAAACCCATCATGGAGTCCCATTCTGGAGAGTCACTGCTTATAGGTGAGTTTGTTGCCAGTGAAGGGGCTTGTGGGTGATGTGTATAACACTGTCACTACCCCCGCTCTTATTATCTGTGTATATGCTTATAAGAGTGGTTCCATAACGTATGACTGGAGTATGCGAACTGCTGCTGCATTTATTTCTTCAAGGGATAAAGGACCATCGTGCTTGTCATCAGTGGGGATCCCAGTGGTCGGACCCCCATCCTTCAGATACTTACCCTCTGTCATGTAAATGGGTTTTCATTTTGGGGTACTCGTTTTAAAGCCTAAATGTTTTATTGTACTTTCCCAGCCTGTCCGTGTGGGCATCGGACATCTAACTTTGTCAGCTGCTTCCGCATCAGTGGAACTTCGGGTCTCCGTGTATACGGAGAAGCAATGAAACCATAATGCATGCAAACCCCCACTGTATCTAATGGGGGTCACTTGCAATATGGTCTTATTGAGTCTCTGAATCCATGAAGACCTGAACTTTAAGATTAAGGGTGCCTTCACACGTAACAGATCCACAGTGGATTTCGCTGCGTGAAATCCGCTGTGGATCCAGTGCCATTCATCCCTATGAGAACACATACTCGCAGCGGGATTGACTTCCCGCAGTATGTGAGTTAACCCCCCCGCAACCTGCCGCCGAGAGCATACATTACCTACTCGGCGCCACGGCTGCGTGTGAGGCTCCCGGGTCCAGTCCCGCTCAGCCAATCAGTGCATAGCAGCACTGATTGGCTGAGCGGGACCGAAGCAGAGAGACTCGCATGCAGCCGTGGCACCGAGCAGGTTATGTATGCTCTCGGCGGCAGGTTTTGGGGGGTTAACTCATACTCACAACGGGATGTCAATCCCGCTGCGAGTATGTGTTCTCTTGGGGATGAAAGGAACTGGATCCGCAGCGGATTTCGCAGCTAGAAATCCACTGTGAAACCGTTGTGTGAAGGCACCCTAACAGAGGTTCTCGCCACTGATCCGGAAGTGGGCCGTCTTGACAGGTACACTTTCGTTCTGCAGCTAAATTTACTGCCACTTGGTTACCCATATCCCTCTCTTGGTTTTTCTTGGCAGTTGATAGGTGTCCTGCTTCCCCCTATCCCATCTTGCTTTGTTGAATCCATGCCCTTACTACTGCCACTCAATGGGGGAAAAATATATGTATACGTTTTCTTTAATATAGTTACATAACTCTAATTTGTTCCTTAGATCTTCTTCCAGTTTATCCGCTTGCAATATTTTCCTTTGTTATTCCCCCTTATCATCCTTTATGGGCACACACGAGCCACCATCCCATCAGATACGTTGTGTCAGTCAGATAAAGGGCAATCCCTGCTGGTTGATGATATTATTATTTCTGGTACATAGAAAGTTCCAGGACAGAGGTTAGCTTGGGGGGGGGGTCTTCAGCTAACCTCAATCCTGGGACTTTTTATGTACCAGTAATAATAACAATCCCCCCCCCCCATTGAGTCCATGAGGGGTTGTTCTGTACCGTCTGCTCTATACTCTGCGTACCCCTACAGCATTGTTCCTCAGCCTGTGGCTTTACAGCTAGTGCATAATTACTACAACTCCCAGCATCATCCTTCAGTAACTGGAGCTATTTAGTATTCGGATTCTGACTTCATTGAAAAAATGACGTTCAGCATATTCTCCAACATGTCCCCCTGCAGTTATTGCACAGCTACAACAGTGAAAGCTGTCAGTGCATGATGGGAGTTGTAGTTTTGCATCAGCTGAAGGACCACAGGTGAGCACCGCTGTACATCATGGTCCCAGGACCTTTAGTAAAGACTCAGGTTGGGGTTAATGTGACCCTCCTCCTTTGTTAGAATGGCGGCCTCTTTGAGCAGCGTTCTGTATGGCATCCCTGGGTCAGCTCCAGCCAGTGGTAAATTCCATGTCTGTGATACTTGTTTTCACACTTCCATTTCATAACCAGGACGATTATTACGACTCATAAAGTACAGGATTTACCATTTATTTATCTTCCTAAATAGACACATCGTAAAACATTACGGGGAGAAAGGTGCAAATTGTTACAGATAGCGTGCACTTTGTCCACCCCCCCCCTCCCCCTTTATTTCCACATTAGGTTGTAAGTTCAGAAAAGCATCAAAAGGTCCAGGAACAAGTAAAAGGTGTAGGGGGTCCATCTATCACTATTAATACTGTACCCCAAGCTGTTGTGTACACTTCCTATCTGTCTGTACATAGATGCTGTATGCTGACTGGTTCATGTTCTACCGGCGCCATTGTATTTAGCATAATAGAATTCTGGAAGATTGTGCAGAACCAGCACTGGTATCCCACTAGTTATGCATATGTGCCACTGCTCCATTCATTGTCTAGTACGGTGATGGGGAACCTTCGGCCCTCCAGCTGTTGCATGAGAGATCGCTCTCCCTGTGACTTAGGGTGTTATTACACAGGCTGATGAAGGCCCGATAATAACTGTAGCCGATCGGCGCTCATTTACTAGACCTATTACACAGCCAGATTATCGTTTAACAAGGGCTGCGGGGACATCGTTACCGATGATCTTGCAGCCTTTGCTTTTAATTTATACATTACCTGTCCAGGCTGCAGGGCTCCTCTTGTATAATGTAATAATGTATATCGACAGTTGCCGGCCGTGCACTGCTATTACTCATAGCGTTGCGCGGATGGCACCCGGCAATAATAGGTTCAAACCTATATCAAAGATCAGCCGATGATCGTTGTCACCGGCTTATCGTTGTATTTATTACACAGAGCGATAATTGGTCCGTGTAATAGTACCCTTACCCCTCCACGTAGAGAACACAGGTACAATTGGCCTTACCCATTCCTGTGTATGTAAAGCTTTGCCCAGCGGGTGCTCTGACTGCTGGGTGAAGCTGTGGAATAGCCAAGTATAAGGTTTGGTTATGGTAAAAATCTATATGGAAATTTAAAGGAGATATATCATTCCCCTTATATCTTATAGCATTGAGAGTAACAGGAAATCATAGAGTAAATTTGATCATAAGAAATCATTCTAATGGGATCGGACTTGAATATCCACCTCCCTCTCAGGCAGGTAGTAACATCCGAGCCTGGGTGCACTTACATAACATTTTGTCCCCGCCAAGCATTATGCACTGTGTGCCCAGGCTGTGCCAGCTTCCCAGACACTTGTAAAAATATATTTGTCTGACTTTTCCCATAGATTCTCACAGCCTGGACTCTTCGCACTTCTCCATAATTGGCGCAGACCTGAGAAACACGAAGGACATGGAGGAGAAGCTGAAGAAATTTGGCATGGACCCACAGTAAGGTGTCTGTTTGACTTCAGTACATTGCATATACCTCTCCTCCTCACGTGTAAATCCATGTGGTCAATGAAAAGATTTGTGGGCTTCATAGTTTTTGCTGGTCTATGTCTTCCAATAATAGAAGAAAATGGGTTCAAAGCATAGATCTTAGCAGGAACCTTTGTGCAGTTTTATGTGTATGTGGTGAGCAGGAGATGTAGCTGTCGACCCGACTAATGTTCCACCTACAGTTATTGAAGATCTATGGGCCCCTTAGTCACGTCCAGCATCTTTTGACCAATGTGTCAGATGCCATAGGCGAGAATATTCACCAGCACTGAGGAGGCAGCTTGGTTTGTGCATCAGTATCGCATCCCTTCTGGGCATTTGCCAGCTAAGATCTTACTATAGTGATAGCAACACATGAACAGGATCTACTACGTATGTACCGGGCAGCTTCCACTGCAGTAGAGATTGGGGTTATTGCTTATACAGAAGAATGATAGTGCCGGCCTTATCTCATTCTTTCCTCAGTTGTGTGTTCATGAAGGTTCAGGCTGCTGCCAATGGATAATGGGCTGTCCGCTACGTGTTTATATGGGATATCTTTGCTCCCAGCAGTAACATGTATGCAGGGCAGTTGAGCTATATGCTAAGCTTTATAGTAAATGGGTTGTAGTAGTAGTAGTAGTAAAATAAAAGGGCAAAAGAAGTGGTCATACAGCCCAAGGGGGACATTTATGAAGCTTACAGCAGGGGGGTGTGTCCGGGAGAAGGCGCCGTTTCACCCCTTTTCTCTGGTGTACGCTTGCTGTATTCCCTGCTCGCGCAATGGGCAGACGGGATGGGGTTTAGGTGAAACAAGATTAGACGTAAGAGCAGGTGTAGATTTGGTATGCTGGGCACATGGCCGACCGGATTCACCAAGAGGCGTGCACCTCTTAGTGAACTCAGACGGGGGAAGGGGGACAGGGCCTAATTTAGGACCGGTGTACGAGTCTTGATGAATCCCCCCTAGGGGTTAGGACACACTGTTGTGGAGTATAGGGAGAACAAACTGTGTATTCAATGTCATTTGGGGTCTGACCTGTTGTATGAGGGTGTGGGTTACTGCATAGCTGTATTAAGGATTCTAACGTTCTATTCTCCTTCCAGACTACCGACTCTTCTCGTGGCCGAGTGCGTGTTGGTTTATATGACTCCTGAGCAATCTGGAAGTTTGCTGAAGTGGGCAGCAAGCACGTTCCCCACAGCCATGTTTATAAACTATGAACAGGTAAGGCAGCCTGTATTATAATATGGATGGCATTGGTATGGTACTATCAGTCAGGACTGTATGATACGGTGTATGGACAAAGGGTGGAGAAGAATCTAACCTGCTGGTATGCCCCTATAGCGCACAAGACTCTAAGAATGAAGGTAGGTTTCTTGTATGTAGTTTTGCAACAGGTGTAGAACCACAGTTGGGAACTCCAATATGGGAAGACTCCTTTAATGCATACCTGTTAGTTATCTGGTTGCTTCTTCTGCCCTAATGGGACATAGGCATAGATATTGTCCTGATGTGACCATTCTTTAATGTCAAGGCTTCTTTAGGACTACTAGGCCAATGTGTCGGTGAAGTTTACTCCAGGTGTCCACTATAAGTGATGAAATATTATGAAACTGCTCGAGAACATCATGTCTGCAGCTATTCCAATAAACACTAACTTGGCCTGGGGCCTGATTGAATAGACTGGACGAACCTAAGTTCTCTTTACAAGCTGTAAACACTCTCCAATTATTTGTCAGCTTTAAGAGAAAGGTCATAAGAACACATCCCGCAACCTCTGTTCTGATTTTTGCAGGTGAACATGGCCGATCGTTTTGGACAGATCATGGTGGAGAACCTGCAGAGGAGACATTGTAACCTAGCTGGGGTAGAGGCGTGCCAATCGCTGCAGACACAGGTCAGGAGGGGGTCATTATATAAATCGACGTCTTGTTATCAGCCATTCTATACCTCTAATGTGCTTTTTATCTATTGTGCAGCTCTTGGTATCGATTTATTGTGGATCCTATTATTATCAGTTGTTATATATTACACTTACATAACGGGATCAATGTGACATTCCTATGATGCTCACATTCCACCCATATTCTAATAAACATAGCTTAGGTTAACAGTGCGTTATTCTTCAAAAGAACTTTCTGACCAAAGTGTTTAAGATGTCACATAACAGACAGTGGGATCTTTCCTGAGAATGGGGTTATATTAGCTCCAGCAGCCTTATATTTCTACTGTAATACTGCCCTTATATACAAGAATATAACTACTATAATACTGCTCCTATATACAAGAATATAACTACTATAATACTGCTCCTATATACAAGAATATAACTACTATAATACTGCCTCCTATATACAAGAATATAACTACTATAATACTGCTCCTATATACAAGAATATAACTACTATAATACTGCTCCTATATCCAAGAATATAACTACTATAATACTGCTCCTATATACAAGAATATAACTACTATAATACTGCTCCTATATACAAGAATATAACTACTATAATACTGCCTCCTATATACAAGAATATAACTACTATAATACTGCCCCTATATACAAGAATATAACTACTATAATACTGCTCCTATATACAAGAATATAACTACCATAATACTGCTCCTATATACAAGAATATAACTTCTATAATACTGCTCCTATATACAAGAATATCTCTACTATAATGTATGAAAGCAAGAAATAAATCCAAGCACTCACCGAGTAGATGACCTTTGGTGGGTTTAATTAGACATCACAGGGAGGGAGCGGTGACACTGGTGCAGGAGCGTATAGCAGACAACGGTTTTGCACCTCGGCGCTTTGTCAAGTCTTACGTCACTACCGGGGGGAGGGTCGCTTAACCCTTTGAGGACCAGGCCCAAAATGACCCAGTGGACCGCGCAAATTTTGATCTTAGTGTTTCCGTTTTTCCCTCCTCCCCTTCTAAGAGCTCTAGCACTTTCAGTTTTTTATCTACAAGGCCATGTAAGGGCTTATTTGTTACAGGAATAGTTGTACTTTGTAATGGCGTCATTCAGTTTACCATAACATGTATGATGGAATTCCAAATATATTATTTATGAAGATATAAATTGGTGAAATCGCAAAAAAGAATGCAATATGGTAACGTTTGGGGGGTTCCTGTGTCTACGTAATGCACTATATGGTAAAAGCGACATGATACTATTACTCTATAGGTCAGTCCGAACACAACCATATGCAGATTACACAGATTCTCTAATGTTATACATTTTTTTTAAATGAAATCCTTTTTTTTTGGCAATTAATTATAAATAAAATGGGCCTATTGTGACACTTATAACGGTTTTATTTTTTCACCTACGGGGCTGTATGGGGTGTCATTTTTTTCCGCCATGATCTCTAGTTTTTATTAATACCATATTTGTAAAGATCGGACGTTTTGATCACTTTTTATTAATTTTTTTTAGATATAATGTAACATAAAATCGGTAATCCGCGCATTTTTTTCCCTCTTTTCGTGTACACCGTTTACCGTTCGCCGGGACGCTTGTTATATTTTAATAGATTGGACAATTACGCACGCTACGGTATATTATATGTTTATTTGTTTATTTATTTATATATGTTTTATTTATATAATGAGAAAGGGGGGTGATTTCAACTTTTATTGGGGGAGGGGTTTTGGGGTAGTGTATTGGTGTTTTTAACTTTTTTTTTTTTTTTACACATTTGAAGTCCCTTTGGGGGACTTGTACATACATTAGTTTGATTTCTACACTGATGAATGCTATGCCATAGGCATAGCATTGATCAGTGTTATCGGCGATCTGCTCAATGAGCCTGTCTGTGCAGGCTCAGTGTAGCAGATCACCGATCGGACCGCACGGAGGCAGGTAAGAGACCTCTGGCGGTCCGTTTTACCGATCAGGACCCCCGCAGTCACACTGCGGGGGTCCCGATCGGTAAGTGACAGGGGACTCCCCCTGTCACTTACACTTAAACGCCGCGATCGCGGCATTTAAGGAGTTAATGACACGCGGCAGCGCGATCGCTGCAGCGTGTCATTACCGGTGAGGTCCCGGCTGCTGATTGCAGCCGGCCCCCACCTGCTGTGAAGCGGGAGAAACACCCAGGGCGTACAGTTACGCCCTAGGTCGTCTGGGGACAGACTTCCATGGCGTAACTATACGCCCTGGGTCGTCTAGGGGTTAAATAGTTTACATCGTGCATAAGTGAATAGTAAACAAGTAAAGTGTAACAACATAATAAAGTAAATACAGATATGCTCACAAGAAAACACTCCAATCATTCCTCTCATTGAGGCCGGTCGCCTCAAGGGTAGCAATCCATATCGCTTCTCTCCTGAGGAGGTACTGGTGTCTATCTCCACCCCTATCGGGATGATCTACCCTCTCCAAGCCCAGAAACCGCAAGGAGCTGGTATATCCGTTGTGGGCAGAATTCACATGTTCAATAAGGCGGGGAACACCCTTCCCCGTCCTTACCGAGTAGGCATGTTCCTTATACCTAGTCCACATTGGGCGTTTTGTTTTGCCCACATAGAAACGGTGACACGGGCATACCAGCGCATAAACCGTGTAGGGGGTTCTGCAGGTGATTAGGTATTAATATAACAATCTACCCCGTTGAGGTTAATGAATGCTGTAGGAATCAGTTGCGGGCGGTACTTACAGCTCCCACATTTCTTGTTACCTGTCAGAGGAGCTCTGGTAAACCAATCATCCACCGCTTTCTTCTTTTTGCGCGTGTTCACATTGAGATTGTTGCCTATCGTGCGGCTTTTGTAGAATGGAATTGCACGCTGTCTCTTTTCTGAACACAGAAGTATAAAGAGCATTATTCACCACATCAACCTGCACGTCCAAGAATTCAAGAGAACGATTCCCTATCTTATACGTGAAAAACATGTTTACATTATTGACTTCATTAACCCCTTAAGGACAGAGCCTGAAATGGCCTTAATGACAGAGACAAATTTTATGAAAAAAACCTGTGTCACTTTAGTCATTAATAACTTCGGGATGCTTTTACCTATCCGGCTGATTCTGAGATTGTTTTTTCGTGACATATTGTACTTTACATTTCTGGTAAATTGGAGTCGATATTTATAACGAATATTTATGAAAAAAAACAAAATAAGGTGAAAAAATGCATTTTTCCAACTTTGAAACTTTTTTTGCTTATACAGAAAGTGGTTATACCACATAAATTATATATTAAATAGCATTAGCAACATGTCTACTTTATGTTGGCGGCATTTATTAAACGATCTTTCATTTTTTTTTTTTTTAGACAATAGAAAGCTTAAAACATAAGCAGCAGATTTCCAAATTTTCTGTAAAATTTCAAAATCAGATATTTTTAGGGACCTGTTCAGGTTTAAAGTGTATTTGAGGGGCCTGTATGTTAGAAAGCCCCACAAAGCACCCCATTTCAGAAACTGCACCCCCCAAACTCTGCAAAAGCACATCCAGAAAGTGTTTTAACCCTTTAGGGGAGTCACAGAAATAAAAGCTAAGTGTGTAAGGAATTAGAAAATTTTAATTTTCTGTGCAGAGATTTTACTGTAATCCAATATTTTTCATATTTATAAACTTATTACCAGAGAAATTCACCCCAATATTGATTGCCCCGTTTCTGCAGTTTATAGAAATACCCCATATGTGGCCCTATTGCATTGTTTGACAGAACCACAAGCCTCAGATATAAAGGAACGCCAAGTGAATTTCAATGGCTCTCTTATATTTGGTCATTTCTGACTGTACCACTTCAGGTTGGCAGAGGCTCTGGGGTGCCAAAACCTAAAAAACACCCCTAAAGGGACACCATTTAGAAAACTACACCCCTCAAGGAATGTAACAAGGGGTGCGGTGAGCATTTGGACCCCACAGGTGCTTCACAGATTTTCAGAACAATGTGGCGTGAAAAAAGAAAAATGTATTTTTTACACTATAACGTTGTTCTAGCCTTCAATTTTTCATTTTCACAAAGGGATAAAAGGGAAAAAAAAAAAAACACAAAACATGTAGCGCAGTTTCTCCCGAGTACAGAAATACCCCACATGTGGACATAAAGCGCCATGTGGGTGCAGGGCAAGCCTCCGAAGGGAAGGAGCGCCATTTGGATTTTGGAGGCTGGATTCGGCCAGAAAGGATGATGAACGCCATGTCGCATTTACAGAGCCCTCGTGCTGCCAAGACACTTGAAACCCCCCACAAGTGATCCCATTCTGGAAACTACACCCCTCAAGGAATCTAACAAGGGGTGCAGTGAGGATATGGACCCCACTGGTGACGGGCACAAATGTGAAACAATGTTACGTGAAAGGGAAATTTTTCATTTTTTCACTTTCACAGCACAAATGTGCCCGTCATCAAGGGGTCCATATCCTCACTGCACCCCTTGTTAGATTCCTTGAGGGGTGTAGTTTCCAGAATGGGGTCACTTGTGGGGGGTTTCCATTGTTTTGGCAGCACGAGGGCTCTGTAAATGCGACGTGGCGTTCATCATCCATTCTGGCCGAATCCAGCCTCCAAAATCCAAATGGCGCTCCTTCCCTTCGGAGGCTTGCCCTGCGCCCACATGGCGCTTTATGTCCACATGTGGGGTATTTATGGACTCGGGGGAAATTGCTCTACACATTTTGTGTGTTTTTTTTTTCTCTTTTAACCCCTTGTGAAAATGAAAAATGTAAGGCTAAACCAACATTATAGTGTAAAAAATGTAATATTTCATTTTCACACCACATTGTTCCACATTTGTGTCCGTCACCAGTGGGGTCCATATGCTCACTACTTCCCTTGTTACATTCCCTAAGGGGTGTAGTTTCCATAATGGGGTCACTTGTGGGGGGTTTTTTAACGGTCTTGGCAACACAGGGCCTTTTAAATGCAACATGGCCCTCGAAATCCATTCCATTCCAAATCCAGCCTTCAAAAACCAAATGGCGCTCCTTCCCTTTGGAGGCTTACCCTGCACCCGCATGATGCTTTATGTCCACATGTGGGGTATTTTCGTACTCCGTGGAAATTGCTCTACACTTTGTGTTTTTTTGTTTTTTTTTTATCTTTTAACCCCTTGTGAAAATGAAAAAATCAAGACAAGATCAATGATTTAGTGTAAAAATTAAGCATTTTTTACTCTAAATGTTGGTCTAGCCTTGATTTTTCCCATTTCCACAAGAGGTTAAAAAAAAAAAATAAACACAAAACGTGTAGAGTAATTTCCCCTGAGTACGAAAATACCCCACATGTGGGCATAATGTGCCATATGGGCACAGGGCAAGCCACCAAAGGGACAGAGCGCCATTTAGAGGCTGGAATGGAGGATGGAGGCCATGTCGCAATTACAAAGCTCCTGT
This sequence comes from Dendropsophus ebraccatus, assembly GCF_027789765.1. Taxonomy (NCBI): domain Eukaryota; kingdom Metazoa; phylum Chordata; class Amphibia; order Anura; family Hylidae; genus Dendropsophus; species Dendropsophus ebraccatus. Next base: position 98,850,716 of record NC_091462.1, on the reverse strand, counting down.
GCTGCCAGGACAGTAGAAACCCCCCACAAGTGACCCCATTATGGAAACTACACCCCATAAGGAATCCAACAAGGGGTGCAGTGAGCATATGGACCCCACTAGTGATGGGCAAATTTGTCGAACATGTGCCAGGAAAATAAATACCATTTTTTTTCATTTTCACGTCCCAAATGTGGCCGTCACCAGGGGGCCATATCCCTGCTGCCCCCCTTGTTAGATTCCTTATGGGGTGTAGTTTCCAGAATGGGGTCACTTGTGGGGGGTTTGTACTGTCCTGGCCGCACAGAGGCTTTGTAATTGCATCCTCTAATGGGAATGGCGGCCATATCTATTTAGCTGGGGAAAAGGGACAATTCTAATTTATTTGGGGGTATTAGGCCAATTATTAGTTTATAAGGTTGAAAATGACAGGTGTCCATCAAATTCAACCTGTGTTGATCCAGAGGAAGGCAAAAAAAACCCTCGTGAGGCAGACGACAGTAGCCTCATCACAGGGGAAAAATTCCTTCCCGACTCCATAATGGCAATCAGAATAATCCCTGGATCAACGTGACTCCTGAAATAGGAATAAGGGACAGAATTTAGATAATGTGGAACCCCAATGACATGTGGTACGCCTTGAAGCGATCCCGTATGCAGAGGCCGGGGTGATCAGGACAGGTGTCACACTGGAAAATGGTGTCCTTCCTGATCCCCCTGTTACGCCACACTCTGCACTTCTTCTGGGGTCTCCTGTTTTCCAGTGTGGGGGACGTCACCTGGAAAATGTTGCCAGGGGGTCCTGCGATACGGGGTCCTTCATATACAGAAGCGCTGGGGCCGCTCCATGGCTGCTAAATATTAGGGCTTTATTACTACTTCTGATATTTTCGGATCGTGCCGCAAGCTACAGTAGCTTAGGCAGCGAGGGACCGGAAGAGGGGGTGCTGGTATAAAAGTTATCCCCATACAGGTGGTAAACTTTATCCAGCAGTGGGAAGATCAGTTCCCGAACGATCTCCCCACTAACTCTGAGGATGGGAGGGGGGGGGGTATGCAGGATTCGGGTGTCCCTTCCTTCATACACTCTAAGGGTATGTGCACACTGCGGAATCGCGACAGATAACCCTTCACGCATTCTGCAGCTGGCACCCACCGGCAGACTGATGCGGGCGCGTCTCCGTCCGTGTCATAGACTCTATTCTATGCACGGGCGGATTCCGCTCTCCGACCAATGTGTTCATTCTTTGGATGGATGATGGAATCTGCCCGTGCATAGAATGGAGTCTATGACACGGGTGGAGACGCGTGCCCACATCAGTCGGCCGGCAGGTGCCAGCTGCGGAATGCACAAAGGGTTATCCTTCGCCATTCCGCAGTGTGCACCTACCCTAAATCTGTAAGAGTACCCAGAGGTATTCTCACAGAGTTTGGAGAATTTCACGCCATACCGTCATCTCTTATTGGGACGGTACTGGCGGAAAAGATGTGTCTGGGGGGTAGCGTACGCTACGCTACCCCCAGACACATCACTGGATGATGAGGATGAATGGAGGAAAGAAGGATCCCCCCATTCATCCTCACTGGCTGTTTCGGTGTCTGAGGCAATAATAGCGTATGCGTCTGATACCGAAAACACCCTGGGGGCCATCTTTATACGGGGATTGGTATATGAGGTATGTAAATGTGTTCTGGTGTAGTGTAAAACTTTATTTTGTGTAGTGTGGTGTAATGTAGTGTTTTTATACGTTTTTTTTTGACTGTAAGAAAAAATATCCCTACGTCAAAAAAGAAGCTGCTGATAAATGCCGCACTTATGTGCGGCACTTATCAGCAGACAGTTGCGGTAGGATATAGGGGGGAAAAACGCCCCTACGCCAAAAAATTTTGAAAAAAAAACAAAAAAACTTTTTACCCCAAAGCAAATGATCAGTGTATAATATACACTGATCAGCCGCTAGGGGGCAGTAGAATGGAGCTGGCTGAGATGGCCAAAGATGGGGGCGACGGAAAAGCCAGAAGAGCCGAAGATTCCCGGCGAAGACCGAACGAACCCGGAAGTGGCGGCGACGAGGAGAAGAGGACGCCCGGGACCGCAAATCTTTGTTCCGGAGGCCAGGATCAGGTGAGTATGGTACACCTGCACCACACACACCTGTTCTGCACCCCTCAGCTACCTAGCTGAGGGGTGCAGAACCCGGCCGGACACTTTTTAACTTTTAGATCGCCGTGATGGGCCGGCCGGTACTGGCCGGCCTATCACGGCGATCGTGGGGGGGGGGGGGGCACCGGCGCCATCTTTGGGGACATTAATGGGGACATCTTTGGGGACATTAATGGGGACATTAATGGGGATTGGTGCTGTCTCCATTGCTTTCCGGGTCACCGATGACCCGGAAAGCTGTATTCAGCTGCTATCGGCTGATCTGTATTGATCAGCCTATAGCAGCGATCGTCTGCACGGGAGGGGTTAATCACCAGTATCACCAGTGATACCCTAGCTTGAGGAAGCGGCAATCAGCCGGGAAACAGCTGTCCTGGGGTAGCGTACGCCCGCACTTTCACCTGTCCTCCCTTCCCTGATGTATACTGTGCCTGAATAAAGATTCCTGAAGATCGGTGAGTGCCCGGACCTCTGTCTTCACTGTTTACATTACACATTCTTCTGTTGTACGGAGCACCCCTTTGGAATTTCTGTGTCACTGCATATCCTCCTGCTATCACAGCGTTAGTGGTGCCGACCGCATTCTGCTTTAGAGATTATAGCAGTTATATTCTTGTATATAGGGAGCAGTATTATAGCAGTTATATTCTTGTATATAGGGAGCAGTATTATAGCAGTTATATTCTTGTATATAGGAGCAGTATTATAGTAGTTATATTCTTGTATATAGGGGGCAGTATTATAGTAGTTATATTCTTGTATATAGGAACAGTAATATAGCAGTTATATTCTTGTATATAGGAGCAGTAATATAGCAGTTATATTCTTGTATATAGGAGGATTTATTTCTTGCTTTCATACATCGTACTGCCCTTGTTTCTGTTCGAGCACCGCGAGCGTAGATCAGCGTGGTCTCAAAGCCTCACATCCAGCTTTAGCGCGAGGCTACTGATTAGCCAGTATTCAGACAGTGCCGGCACCTGTATCTTTTTCCACATCTCTACTATAATACTGCTCCTATATACAGGAATATAACTACTATAATACTGCTCCTATATACAGGAATATAACTACTATAATACTGCTCCTATATACAGGAATATAACTACTATAATACTGCTCCTATATACAAGAATATAACTACTATAATGCGGTTCAGGGAAGAAAGAGTGCTGCACCTCACACCTATGGCTGATACTAGTGCCCCTAGGCTAAATAAAAAACACATCAGAATTTTGTGTATAAATTGATCAAGCCATACTGCCCCATGTACCTCGTGCCGGTATCTGATACACATGGGTCCCTACACTAAGTCCACACTGTGCCAGTCAGTGGCCACCAACCCCGCAGGCGTGCACAGCCAGGGAACGGGGGCCATGGGACGGCCCTGCGACCCCCATGCCACAGGACCAGACCCAAAAACACCACACCAGAACCCTGCCAGCATCGCCGGCGGAGAAGGTCGCCCCCAAACAGCACAAGTCTGGATGAGGCATTGCGTTTTTTATTTGGCCTAGGGGCACTAGTATCAGCCATAGGTGTGAGGTGCAGCGCTTTTTCTTCCCTGATCCGCATAACTACTATAATACTGCTCCTATATACAAGAATATAACTACTATAATACTGCTCCTATATACAAGAATATAACTACTATAATACTGCTCCTGTATACAAGAATATAACTACTATAATACTGCTCCTATATACAAGAATATAACAACTATAATACTGCTCCTATATACAAGAATATAACTACTATAATACTGCCCCCTATAAACAGGAATATAACTACTATAATACTGCTCCTGTATACAAGAATATAACTACTATAATACTGCTCCTATATACAAGAATATAACTACTATAATACTGCTCCTATATACAAGAATATAACTACTATAATACTGCCCCCTATATACAGGAATATAACTACTATAATACTGCTCCTATATACAAGAATATAACTACTATAATACTGCCCCCTATATACAGGAATATAACTACTATAATACTGCTATATATAAGAATATAACTACTATAATACTGCTCCTATATGCAAGAATATAACTACTATAATACTAATCCTATATACAAGAAAATAACTACTATAATACTGCTCCTATATACAAGAATATAACTACTATAATACTGCACCTATATACAAGAATATAACTACTATAATACTGCTCCTATATACAAGAAAATAACTACTATAATACTGCCTTCTTAGTGTCTGGTTCGCAGGAGGCTTGGGCTAAGTTTGCTGGTTATTTCTCATAGAGGTCTAGTTGTCTTCTCATCAATCATTTATCGCCCCCCTCCCATTGATGTTCCTGACCTCTATTCATACATCGGTTGGGTTTGCTGTGTACATAGTGTGTGCATCGATCAGCCAATGGACACCCTTCCATTCTGTGTCTGATAAGATATCAGTAAACTTGGGAGGAATCAGTCAGGAGTGAAGTGCGTATGTATCCAGATAAAGTGTCAGCTCAGATGATATGAGGCCGTATCTCCTGAACCTGCTCCAGTCTGATGGTTCCTTACCTAGCCCTGATCTTTATATGTGAGTAGAGTGATACAGAGCCATACAGCCTTTAGCACATACGTCGTTCTACAACATGACTATGGATATTACCCAGCAGGTTACTATTATGTAAGGCAGGTGTAATGTATAGCTGTCACTTTAAAACATTTTTGATATGTCAAACACTTTTATTGGACTCTGACTGATCGATAGGACAGGTGGGGAGAGAAGCATGCAGCTCCCTATACATTCTCCAAGAGCATACATGCGACGTTTCAACCAAACAGTCTTTGCCGAGCTTGCACCATATCTTCTTGGTGAGCAAATAAATGGTGGAGGTTTTACACCTATGTATGGATGCTGTCATCTCTATTTCTGAAGTCTGCTGAGTGCCAGCTTTGGGGGTGTTGGTTGTGACTTGCCTCCCAGTGTATGAGACCACCTAACTGCTGTTGCAAAACTACGTTAGATGTCTCTGACATGTCAAAGTATTTTTTAAAGTGACAGTACCAAACTTATATTTCTTTGGCTGGATCTGTTGAATTGGTATAGTACATTACCCAGACCACTTTGGCGCTGATGGGGTGCACTAAGTTTCCAACGTGGTGTTTTGACATTTGACAGATCAAAACAATGCTGCACTGTTATGCCTGGGAATACAGCTGAAGTGTAAAACTTAGGCTTCTAATAGAACCCCAACAGAGATCAGGGCCATAAAGGGGGAAAAAATGTTAAACTGGGGCGGTGGCGACATAATTAAAAAAAAGTATACTTACCCATACCTGTGCCTCCATAACGCTGGTCTCTTAGGAAGCCGCCCAGTGTAAGCTTTGTCCGGCTTTCAGGTATCTGGCTCTGGCTGCTGCAGCGTCACAGCCACGCTGGTGGATTGGCTGTTCAGCCACTTACCGAAGTGGTGTCCCACCCCAGTCCCTGATTGGTTGAGCGGGCAATCCACCAGTGGGGTATGTGACGTTGCAGAAGCTGCTGGAGGCTGGCTGTGGTGAGATATTGGTGAGGCAACGCTGCGGGAGCACAGGGATGGGTAAGTATAGCTTTTTTATTATGTTCCCGCACCCCCTGCCTTCCAGCAAGTTTTCCATTTCGTAGAACTTCTCCTTTAAATAAGTACTCCTACCTCATGCTAAAAAAAATATATAAAACTAATGCAGAAGCTTATACCATTACTTACCTGTCTGCTCTCTCCTGAAACCAATGAAAATACATTTGTTTTGTGGGTATTAATCCTATAGTTCCTAGTTGAACAGTCACTCAGCACCACAATCCCCAGAATGCATTGTTTCCTCTCAGATATTTATCACCGTTCTCCCACCTTTTATGCTGATACCGTATTACCCCTTTAACGTCTCCCTATCTATTCTACAGTCTTAGGTTACCGTAAAGACTGTGTGTAGCTTCTTTCTATAACTGTACATATTGATGAGCGCGCAGACTCTCGTGATGGATTTACTGAAGCTTTCCTTTGCAGACAGACAGATTACTGTGTAATGGCTGGGAAGCTGCAGATGCCTGGGACATGATTAAGGTGTACGGTAATCTTCCCCGAGCCGATGTGATGCGGTGAGTAACGCTGAGTCTGCCCTGCTGGCTCCAGGTATAATACAATCAAATAATATATATCCAGCACTTACACAGGATTAGAATACATAGCTGCTTTCTTCCAGAAACAGCGCCACTCCTGTCCTCAGCATGTGTGTGGTATTGCAGCTCAGTTTAATTGTAGTAAATGGAGCCAAGTTGTCAAACTTTATTTGTTTTTCTCAATTGCGGTAATGCATCTTAAAAGACTTGCTGTGTCAGTACAGTAGAACGAAGATTTAAAAAGTTATGGAGGTCCCTACATCATAGTTCATTTTCCGAATTCCGGTCCGTACCACATAGTTTGTGCACAGACAGATTTTATGGACTCTGTAAATGCACCTTACGTGTCTTTGTCACAAAAAAAAACCCTTGACATTGAAATGTTTTATTAGTTGGGTCTTTGTGTTCAGACTGTGGTAGATCAGGAGAATGAGTGGGGAGAGACATGCGCTGCCATGCATCTCTATGCCCTCTCTGCCTGTGTAATAGATTATATGGCTGCCCCACTTATGTAACAGAGATGGGAGAAGAAAAGTTGGAATTACAGCAAACGATTAACGATAATTTTAGGTTCAGATCTAAATTAACGATCAACGACATGCGAACGATTTTTCGATCGTTGCCTGCAATTACACAGAACGATTATCGTTTAAATTTGATATAACTATTTTTTGCACGATAATCGTCCCGTGTAATAGGGCCCTAAGACTCCCTACGCCAGTAGATTGTCTCCACTAGGTAAATCTGTCCTTTTATTAGGCCCTATTATTCGAAACAATTATTGGCCTTACTTGGTCATGTAGTGTTATAGGACATATTAAAAAGCCATCATCAGCCGACTTGCATTAAGTCAGTTGATTGTTTTTTCAACATGTTGAAAGAGTACGATATGTGCAGCGACATTCTGCTGCATGTCACTTCTTTATAGGAGCATAAGCAGCAGACCACTGAATTCAATGGGCCGCCCGAACGATCTATGGATCATTCAGGCAGCCCCTCACGCTCCTTCCTGCTCTCTGGCTGTGCATGTAATAGGCAGGGAGTACTGAGCTGGTAGCTCGTTGCTTGCTTCCCCTGGATTTTTGTGCCTTAAGACTATGAAGTCCTTGACCGATGTTGCAGTCTACGCAGGCGCTGAACTGTAATGCACCCTATTATCAGAAGATTTGTTATGTTTTCTTCTAATGAAACAAATGCAGAGACTATAAAACAAAGCTGTGTTAAAATAATAGTCCTCATAAAAGAGAACAGAACATCTAAAATAAATAGAATGTCAACATCACCTGTGCCATACACACCTAGAATCTAATAAAGTGCAACCACAGGACGCAGTGAAAGCCTAGGAGAAATAAAGGGAAGATACAAGTAAAAAGCTGGATCAATACTTTTGTTTTTCTTGTATCCGGGATCGGCAGGGGGGTAGCAGGAAGGTGATGTCCGTGTCTGAGATTGTAAAAGTAGTTTTGTGTCTACAGGATTGAGAAACTGGAATTTTTAGATGAGAAGGAATTATTGGAACAACTGCTCCTCCATTACTGCATCAGCTGGGCCACTAAAGACTCTCTAAACCTAGGTATGGCTGGTTACCTCTGACTCCATTGTTTCTATAAATGATTTTCTATATTCTCCCTGTATGTGCCATTCATCCCCTGATGTCTATATAATACATGTTAGCATTAAAATAGACATTACACTTGGGGAAGCTGTCTGTGTCACTAGCGCTGCAGCCATGGCACAGTGTAGTAGAGTGAGCAGTGATAGACAACTATCCACGCCAGCTCTGCTACAGGGTGCCACTCTAACAGCACTACTTTATTAAGGGGGGGGGGGGTTAATTAGAGCACAGTAGCATGTAATTCCTTTTCCGTAAACTCCGTATACAGTGGGAACAAAGCAGTTTAGTCCAAAAAGTCTGGGTATAATAAACAGATTCAATAGAAGGAGGGGGATGTAGCTGGTGTTTTTCTGTGTCTTTGAGAATGCATGCTGTGAGAGGGGAGAGTGAGCTGCACAGTATAACTCTGGCTTCAGACCAGGGACAGCTCCACATATTCTGCATTGTGACAAAGAAGAGATCCAATATTTGCAGATTGTACACACCTTTTTGGCTTTTCCATATGTAATACACCTCTACAGCTGCTGTATTCAGGAACTGCTACCATGGCTCTCACTGTCTCCTTCTCAGGTCTTGCAGAAATCACGTTTTGATCACTCACTTAGACACGGACGCTGCAGCGATGGATCCAGGAGGCTTGAACATCTGAACTCTTGTAAAATGTTGCAGCATATAGAAGAAGTACTTGATTTTTACCCAAGGAGGCGACTCGGCCGGCATAATCGATAGCACTGACCCGACCACCCGATCCGATTACGTTGTCTCGACTGTCTGAACCGTTTGCACTCATGTTTGTGACGTTTTAAATAAATGACAAATCTCTTTGAACGTTTTGTACATTAAAGAGTTAATCCCTGTGCCGCGTTATGTCTGCGCGGTGCAAACTTCACACAATGTTTGCTTGTTTATGTCTCCAGATGACATTTTATGAGGAGGAAACGTTGCATAGTACAAGGTTTGATGTCTAATTGCTGAAATGTTTTTCTTACACTTGTTTGGTTAAACACCTCTGTAAAAAAATTTCCTTAAAGGGGTTGGGCGAATAGAAAAAGCTGTATGTTGTTTTTATTCCAGAAACAGTGCCATTCATGTGTTTGGGCAGAGACTGGTATTGCAGCTTAGCCGTATTAACTTGTATAGGGCTTAGCTGCAAGGTTATACACAACAGATGGGCAAGAGTTAAGCTGTCTGCAGGAAAAACATGTTTGTTTTTTTTAATCTTGAGTCCTCCTATTTTCTATGTGCCGCTGCCCCCCCCTGCCAAATTTTGTAAAGGCGACTTACTGGAGTCTGTCTGGTGCCTGATCTACCATTAGTGACCAAGCGCATTCTGCATGAAATAACAATTCTGGAGCAGTCTGTGTAATCCTGGGATGCCCAGAATGAATGTGTATACGCACAAGTGATGAGAAGGAAATACCTGTAGTCAGGCGGTGCAAAGCTTTCAAGGAACTACAATCCTCATTAGCCAGGAGAGAATACACAGGGTTTCTTACAATAAGCTGATAAACTCATTACAGTTTATCCCTGGCTGGGCTGTTTATGTAGCAGTCAGGTACATGGATGAGTGGAGATGTGTTATAAATACATTTTGTAAGGAGGCGTGCACTGTGGGGATTCACAATATGTAATCTCATGTCTTAACAAAGAGACTTGTATACATATTCTAGTTAATTTAATCTAACCAAGAAGAAAGCTTTTGTTACAGTAAGTTATAAGACGGCTCCTACATGCAAGAATATAACTACTATAATACTGCCCCCTATATATAATAATATAACTACTATAATACTGCTCCTATATACAAGAATATAACTACTATAATACTGCTCCTATATACAAGAATATAACTACTATAATACTGCTGCACATCACACCTATGGCTGATACTAATGCCACTCAGCTAGGATGTTGGTATATAATTTGATCAAACCATATTACCCCATGTACCAGGTGCCGTTCTTCTGGTTAACATGGGTCCCTACACTAACTCCACACTGTGTCGGCAAATGAGCTCCAACCCCTCAACGCGTGCACAAACAGGGAAGGGAAGCCATGGAATGACCCTGCAACCCCAATGTCACAGGACCAAACCCAAAGTGCCCCCTCCAAAAACCAGTTGGCACCACCGGTGGAGAAAGAAGAATAATACAAGAATATACCTACTATAATACTGCCCCAATATACAAGAATATAACTACTATAATACTGCTCCTATATACAAGAATATAACCACTATAATACTGCCCCCTATATACAAGAATATAACCACTATAATACTGCCTTCTATATACAAGAATATAACTACTATAATACTGCTCCTATATACAAGAATATAACTACTATAATACTGCTCCTATATACAAGAATATAACTACTATATTACTGCTCCTATATACAGGAATATAACTGCTATAATACTGCCTTCTATATACAAGAATATAACTGCTATAATACTGCTCCGATATACAAGAATATAACTACTATAATACTGCTCCTATGTACAAGGATATAACTACTATATTACTGCTCCTATATACAAGAATATAACTACTATAATACTGCTCCTATATACAAGAATATAATTACTATAATACTGCCTTCTATATACAAGAATATAACTGCTATAATACCGCTCCTATATACAAGAATATAACTACTATATTACTGCTCCTATATACAAGAATATAACTACTACAATACTGCTCCTATATACAAGAATATAACTACTATAATATTGCCCCCTATATACAGGAATATAACTACTATAATACTGCGCCTATATACAAGAATATAACTACTATAATACTTCTCCTATATACAAGAATATAACTACTATAATACTGCTCCTATATACAAGAATATAACTACTATAATACTGTCTCCTATATACAAGAATATAACTGCTATAATACCGCTCCCTGTGATAGTACCGTTTTCTTGTCTGGCTGGAGCGGCATACTTTGTACTGGCAGGGAGGTATGTTATCCTATAGACTTTGTATACTCTTGAAATGATCCTGTTCTTCCTCCAGCATCATCACCTGATTCCACATTTGACACTATTATTCGGCTGCACCTTTTCCCGAAGAGCTTAAAATAACCCGATGTCAACACTTAATGTTGTCATTTTCGTTTTTTTCACCCCCTTGAAGTCTGGTGCCACTTGACTTGTGTTTGTTGTCGATCTCCCAGCAGGACCTCTCCATTTTAGCAGTGACCTTGGGTGGAAGGAGTTGGCACCATACAGCCTGAAAACATCTTAAGTGCCCCTTTAGTGAAATACAACACAGTAATGACACAGAGACACTGGTAGCGGGTAATTGCTGTGCTACATTTTGGCAGCACTTAGCAGGGCTGAACGGCTCCTATTTAAACTACTTGAATGACTAAGTTTGTAAATTGGCACCTTTCCTTTACAAAGAAGGCACTTAGTCCACGAGGAAGATTGAAGTCAATTTTTATCAGATCTCCTGTGGTTTGCTAATGTAACGTGAATGGGCAGCCTGGCAGCCATAACTGGGTCACTGTATGTGCTTAACATAATATACATGGGCAGAAGTGCCAAGACGCAAACATAGCAGCCATATGGGCTTCATAAATATCCTATTTAAGATATGGGTTGCCTCCTTTCCCCTCTTCTGGGATGGTATTACAATATGGCTGTAGGCATTTGCATCCACTGTGCTGGCAAGGATGGGCACCAATGCTATTCCATAGCATTCAGGGTTTTAGTACAGCAATCCGAGAAGTCACATGTTAAAGGGCTTCATGGAAGTTTTACATCACATTCTGCAAACGGGGCTGGAGGGGTTCATGGCTATCGAGCCACAAGATCATCTATTTTAGGCTATGTTCACACAACATACTTTTTATGAAAACAACCGTTTTCATACTGCAATGATTTGCATTGAAGTCAATGCGAGCAACGGCCATTGTTTGATACTGCCGGCAAATTAGAGAGCATGTCAATTATTTCCAGTTGCCCATAGACTTCATTGCAATTTTTATTCAAAACAATGGTTGTTGTTTCAACACAGCTTAACGGCCCTATTGCACAACAGATTATCTGACAGTTTTTTTGAGCCAAAGCCAGGAACAGACTATAAACAGGGAACAGGTAACAAAGGAAAGACTGAGATTTCTCCTCTTTTCAAATCTACTCCTGGCTTTGGCTTAAAAAAATCCATCAGATAATCTGTTGGTGTAATAGGACCCTTAGGGTGCTCACTTTGCGTATAGGGGGATCCATGTGAAAGCCTTTCTACTAGAATTAAGCCAAGTCTAGATATTTATTTGGCCATCCAGCCTAACTTGAACTGGCACTGATGTTGGGTACTAAGGGCCCTATTACACGGGACGATTATCGTCCTGTGTAATTGCAGGCAACAATAAAAAAATTGTTCGTGTGTCGTTAATCGTTGATTAAGGGTCCTATCAGATGAACCGACTTTTAATGATTAACGATAAACAATCCCAAGCGAGATTGTTTATCGTTTACTTGAAATTGTTCACCATGTTGTTGACACGTTTACACAGACAGATTGACCTGACAGGTTTTTTAAGTCAAAGTCAGGAATGGATTTGACAAGGGGGAGAAATCTTAGTCTTATCTTTATGACCTGTTCTCTGTTTATAGTCTGTTCCTGGCTTTGGTTTTAAAAATCTTTCAGATAAATCTGTCTGTGTAAACGCACCATTAATATAGCAAACTATTAAGGCTACAAACCCACTTGGCGGGTCTGCAGCGAGTCCCCTCGCTGCACATTTGCAGCGAGACTCGCTGCAGATGCTGGCTGTAAACTTTTAATGGCAGACAAACACGCAGCAGCTGCGAGTTTGTCTGCAGCCCACCCCATTAACCCCCCGGCTGCCGGATCTGATACTTTACCTGATCCCGGCTCCGGCGGTTCCCGGTGTCTTCAGCAAGCCGGAGCGGGGACCAGGTGAAGTATATGCTCCAGCCAGCCGTCCGCCCGCAGCCCCTTTAACACCTCCCATAGCCCCGGCCGCCCGATCGCCCCCCCCCCCCCCCCCAGCACCGATCACTCGCACGCCCCCCCCCCCCCCCCCCCCCCCCAATCGATCGGGCGGCCAGGGCTGCGGGAGGTGTTAAAGGGGCTGCGGGCGGGCGGCTGGCTGGAGCATATACTTCACCTGGTCCCCGCTCCGGCTTGCTGAAGACTCAGATCAGGTGAAGTATCAGCTCTGGCGGCCGGGGGGGTTAATGGGGTGGGCTGCAGACAAACTCGCAGCAGGGATGTACATCCCTGCTGCGTGTTTGTCTGCCATTAAAAGTATAGGGCGAGGATCTTCAGCGAGTCTCGCTGCAAATACGCAGTGAGGGGACTCACTGCAAACCCGCCAAGTGGGTTTGTAGCCTAACAATGATTTTAGGGTCAGGCATCTTTAAAATCGGGAGCACGAATCAATGATTGACCATAATCAGCCAAATACGGCCTATAATCGCTTTGTGTAATAGGGCCCTATTAGACGAAGCGATTTTTAAACGATAATGTTTATCAATAAACAAACTTTTTTGCGAGTATCTGGTTCACACAATCACACGGAGAGATGGTCATCCTGTCCTTGCTGATCATTAGCCTCAGAGTAATTACACCAGGGAACAACCGAACGACGTGTTATTACACCTAAATAGAGATGATCGAACACCGGAAAAAGTTAGGTTCTTCCACATTTGATTCCTGATGCCTTCCCATTCCGTGGGGAAGGAGGAGGAGACAGCCCGGGTACCTCCTGGAATTCCGGGATTCAGCTTAGGTAATAGGCTGTATCCCGGAATTCCAGGCACTGATATTGGGGAATAGTTTTAGTCGGTGCTCCAGTTGAAAAGAAATATTAAAGGGGTTGTCCAACGAAAATCTTTTAATTTTAAATCAACTGATATTAGAAAGTTATATAGATTTGTAATTTACTTCTATTAAAAAATCTCAAGTCTTCCCATACTTATCAGCTGCTGTTTGTCAAGCAGGAAATGTTTTATTATTAGTCTGACACAGTGCTCTTTGCTGCCATCTCTGGCCGAGACTGGAACTCTGTCTCGGTTTTCTATGAATCATCATAGAAAACCTCTCCTGCTCTGGACAGTTCCTGTCTCGGCCAGAGATGTCAGCAGAGAGCACAGTGTCAGACTAAAAATAAAACCAAATTTCCTGCAGGACATACAGTAGCTAATAAGTATGGGAAGACTTCAGATTTTTAAATAGGAATAAATTATAAATCTATATAACTTTGTGACACCAGTTGGTATGAAAGAGAATGATATTCGCTGCACAACCCCTTTAAAGTGACACTGTCACCCCCTTTTTGCATTTTGACTGTTCTCCACAGGTGTAAAGGCTAAATGTTACAGCTTTCATTACTTATTTTATATCACACTTCATGGTGCTTGTTCTGGTAAAAAGTCGTTTTTATCACCTGTGGATTGGTATATATGGGCAGGGCCTCGTGGCCTATGTGCCACATCGCTCCGCCCCTAGTGCCACTTAGCCCCGCCCCCACCAGTGACATCATCGCCACATAGGCCCCGCCTCCTCAGCAGCCATTGGAAGGGCCAGTCTAAAGCTCTAGGCCCCACCCCCCTAAATTGTCCCACACCAATTGCTGCTAAGGGTGCAGGGCCTATGAGCCGGTGACATCATGGATGGGGCGGGACTAAGGGCAGAGCAATGTGGCACATAGACTGTGAGGCCCCGCCCACATCTACCAATCCACAGGTGATAAAAACGACTTTTTACCAGAACAAGCAACATGAGGTGTGATATAAAATAAGTAATGAAAGCTGTAACAATTACCCTTTACACCTGTGGAGAGCTGTCAGAATGCAAATAGGGGGTGACAGTGTCACTTTAAGTGGTGTTGTTGCACCATTGCAACACCTTGGCCAACCACATGGATGCATCATGACCACCAATTCAAAAATGGTTCCTCATTTTGGCTATTAGAGGGGGATTCCAGTTGTGACACCCCTTTCTCATGATTTGTGTCATTTTACAATTTTTGGGAAAAAATTATAGAAAATTTTGGTCATCTACATGTGAAGTGTTCCATGTGTGCCTCTCGTGTCCCACGTGTCTAGGATGACAGCGAGATGAACTGTTTAAGTACAATGCATGGGATTATCTGCAAATGAGCTTGTCTTGTCACCTCACTCCATCCCGACCACTGATACAAAGAGGAGTAAAGATCTACTGCAAACCTGGAGCCAGAACCATGGTCTACAACCAGTGATCGCCCCCCATCGTCTTAGGTTTCTTCTTATCGAGACATGGAAACAGGTAAGAGGGTGCAGCCAATATCACTTTCTGAGTATCTTGTACTGTATCTTGTCTGTTTATGAGCCAGGATGTCTACTTTATAAGTAATAGTAAAGGCTCCATATGGTATAATCGGCATAAGTGCTGTGTCAGTGTTATTTCCCTGTAATCTTGCAGATCTCTTATCAAAGACCTATGTACATAGTCAGAAGTCCCTCTATGCTTAGGCTGCAGTTTTGCATTATATTACTTTGGAATTTCAGTGACTACAGCATGGAAAGCTCAGGATGAGTGTGCAGGGGTATAACAAAGTGCGGTGTCAGCTTTAGGAAAATCTTTCGTCTGATCTGCGTTATCAAAGAGCCTTTGTACCAAGTTGTGGTATATATATATATATATATATATATATATATATATATATAATATATATATATCTCCTATATAGGAGTATATCTAGGTACTGCCCTGCTAGGACCTTCCTTCTCCATGATTCCACCAAAGAATTCCATAGAGAATGGCTATTTCTAAACAGTATCTGTCTAGTGTCATCAAAAAGATAGTATATGTGGAGTCACAGTCAGAGGGCGCTCACACCGACTAACAGGCACATGGGGGGAGGAGGGTACGGGAATATGACGATGTAAAAATGCAGTGTCCTGGTACCCATCTCCCATGCTGCCGTGTTATAGAGGTTGTTGTGTGGATGTTTAATGTGTCCATCTCGGGTTATACGTGTATTGTCTGTTATACTGCCACTACTATATGGATGTGCTAGGGTTAAGATTTCTCTGTACTGCCACCACTGGTGGATGTGTGTAAGGATTAGAGATGAGTGAATCTCCAGCATGCATGGGATCATTAGAACCCAAACACTGTGCATTTAATTACTGGTGGCTGAAGAAGTTGAATGAAGCCTTAAAGGGGTTATCCAGTGCTACAAAAACATGGCCACTTTCTTTCAGAGACAACACGACTCGTCTCCAGTTCAGGTGCGGTTTGCAATTAAGCTCCATTCACTTCACTAGAAGTGAGCAGCAAAACCCCACCCAAGCTGGAGACGAGAGTGGGGCTATCTCTGGAAGAAAGTGGCCATGTTTTTGTAGCACTGGATAACCCCTATTCGATGTTTGATCACCCCTACTTAAGGGTACCTGAAAAATATGAATACATCCATAGGCTGAAGGATGTATCCATGTGTGGTAAGCCCCCAGAGAGTATTATAGCGGTGGGACGGCCGGTCACTTGATAGTTGGAAATGTGATGCCACTCCAGTGGTGGATGGCCGAGATACAGCAGAACCTTAAGATTTTGTCACGTGACGCCAGTGCCAGGTGGGCACACAGGTGTGATGGCACGCCTGCTTTTAAGGTGTAAGGCCGGTTGTACCCTTTTCCCCTGTGGTCAGTGTCCTGCTGGGTTGCTACTGGGTCCCTTGGGATTGTGTAGTCACAGATGATGGAGTAACAGGTGGCCAGAGCAGTGTAATGACCCTCCCGGAGATGTCCCAAGGTTGCGGTGTATATGCTGTGCAGGTGGTAGTGAATACTCCGTGAATAACGTTGACTTGATTTACTATTGGTATAGGTACAACAGGTAATACAGATGAGCTTGGATATACACTCGATACAGTTCCAATAAATACTTGAACATAGAACCACCAGATCTGTGTGATAAGTGTTGGAAGAGTTGTACTGAGGTAGCATAGTAGAGAGGAGGGTGCTATTAGAGTCTCAACCCAAGTGGTAATGTGTCTGCCGGGATGTTGGAGTATATAGAAGAACACTTTTAGAAGAAGAAGGAGAAAACCTGTGCCAGTTTATTGACCTTTCTAGAGTCTTCACACCACCTTATGCCCATAAGCGTTGGCTGAACCGTACTAATAGGTGACTCATGCCCCAGACCTTGCTACCTGGGATGAGCAGAGTGCTGAGGGTTCCCTGGCTGACACTCGCGCTGCAAGATGGAGTTCGTAGACTTTTACAGTAACTTTGCTCCACCCGGATCAGTTCCTAGCTCTTTGGGTCTTTAATGAATACTGTCCTGCACTGTTGTTTCTCCTAGTCTACGGGGTGGGTTGAGATCATCTGTTGGCTAGTCCTCTCCCGAGGGGTTTAACACTGCATCATACAGGGTATAGGCACTGAGAGAAAAGTTTGTAACAGAGCACTGTCCTGCGTCCTACTGACTAAGACTACTACTCTTCCTGACGGGGGGGACCTGGCAGAGGGCCAGGGCCCAGGTAGGACCACTTTGGAGAGCAATCCGGTCTGTGTCCTTACTCCACAGAATCCTGACTAAGACTCCTCCTTTACCCAAGGGAATAACTTCCTATCCAGCGTGTAAGGCGCTCTTTGGTTGGGTGCAAAGAGTGCAACAGAAGAACAGAGAGAAGAGGTGATAGGATAGAATAAAGCAAAGATCCTACTGGTCCACAGATTCTGGTTACACACAAACACAATATCCCTTTGAGACACTACAGCTGTGCAGCTTTTACACTTCAATACATAATATAGCGACATTTAGTGGTCATCTCTTAGTACTACTTTGGCTGCAATATGACCACAAAAAGTACAGACTTTTGCGAAGGGTGTTATCAACAGTAACACATGTTTTTTCAGGACTCCCTAGGGCTGCATTCAACTTTTTCAGCCGCCGGTAATGAAATGCACAGTGTTCGGGTTGCATGCTTAAGATTCGCTCATCTACTAAGGATGCCTGAGTTTTTGAGGGAAAAAAATGTTAAATACCTGGACAACCCTTTCTGATGGTGCGTTTACACGTAACGATTATCGTGCAAATTTGCGCCATAACGATCGAATTCGAAGGATAATTGTACGTGTAAACACAGCGAACGATCAAACGACGAACGAGAAATCGTTCATTTTGATCTTACAACATGTTCTCAAATCGTTGTTCGTCGTTTGCAAAAAATT
Source organism: Dendropsophus ebraccatus (assembly GCF_027789765.1). NCBI lineage: Eukaryota > Metazoa > Chordata > Amphibia > Anura > Hylidae > Dendropsophus > Dendropsophus ebraccatus. The sequence continues at coordinate 98,832,620 of NC_091462.1, read as the reverse complement.
CGCAGATCGTTCCGTGTAAACAGTCGTTCGCCGATTTAACCAATGTGTGAGATAGGTATAAGCGATCGCAAAATGATCGCAAAACGATTTTCCATACGATATAATGTACCGTCTAAACGCTGATCATTATGAAAAAAAAAACGTTACTCCGACATCGTTAATCGTACGATCGGGCAAATTATCGTTTCGTGTAAACGCAGCATAACATCTTCCTGTAAACAACATACTTGCATGCTGAGCTTTTAAGTTACTTTACTTTAAGTGACATTATGTGGCTAGCGTGAGCTCAGGACCTGTTCCCGCACCATCTGTGATTTCTCTGCCCATCTTACAGAGTGAGGATGGGAACAGGCTTGAATAATAAGGCGGTGTGGCACCGATGGGAGGGGAAGGTGTGTACTAGGGGCGCTGGGCCGATCTCCAGTTCGCCAGACTAGCCTATTTGCATATTCAACAAAAGGAGGATGTGTCCCAAAAAGGGCGGTGGTATAAATAATGACAGGCACCATTAGAATTAGCATGGTGCTGTTGATTAGATAGTACTAACAACTTTGTTTATTCAGTCTGTTGGTACATTTGCTTTAAAGCGACTCTGTACCCATAATCTGACCCCCCCCCCCCCACACACACAAACCACTTGTACCTTTGGATAGCTGCTTTTAATCCAAGATCTGTCCTGCGGTCCCTTTGGCAGGTGGTGCAGTTATTGTCCTAAAAAACTACTTTTAAACTTGCAGCCCCATGCCCTCCGTCCCTTCTCCCCACCCTCTTCATCATTAAGAATGCCACTGGAACATTTTCTTCATGCTGAACATTGCACAGGTGTCTTAACGATCCAGCCCCTGTGCCGGGCTGACACAGCTGAGGAATAGGAGGCAATCTGCCTGGAGCATTCCTAATGAGGAGGGCGGGGAGGAGGGACAGAGAGGGTGTGCCAGCCTAATGCATACACAATCTAGGCCACTCCCTTTGGGCAAGGGGCTGCCAGTTTAAAAGTTGTTTTTTTAGGACAATAACTGCATCACCTGCCGAACGGACTCCAGGACAGATCTTGGATTTAAAGCAGCTATCCGAAGGTATAAGTGGTTTGGGGGGGTCAGATTGTGGGTACAGAGTCATCTATGAACAATGAATCATGGGTATCCCAAAATGGTACCCCTGGAAAGTATAACTTGTATATTTATTTAGAAAAAATCATGAGATAGAAAAAAAATATCTTGTACTGGCGTAAATGTAATGAATAGAATAAAGTCCATCTGTTAGTTATACCGTACAATGAACAGTATAAAAACTACAACAAATAAAAACACTGGTTCAATTGCAGTTTTCGTGCCGCACCATTAGGCTATGTTCTCACAACATAATTTTTCAGTAAAGAACAGACGCTAATTGCAATGGAATCAGCGTCCGTTCTTTACTGCAGGGGCGGCATTGCATTAAAGTCAATGCAATGCCGCCTGCTGTGTTCACGCAGCGTTATGTTAACACCTGTTCTTTAGAATGAGCGTTAAAATAATGTACCTGCCTCTTATTTCCGGACGCTGTTTTCTAGTTCCAGAAAAACAAGCCCTTGTGTAGAGAAAAAATAAAAACATTCCAGCTCCTGGAATATAACAACAAAAAGCAACAACATGGTTCAGAATGTTCAGGATCTTTTTTATGATTTTTTTTTTATTTTTTTTATTTTTCTTCTAGTTCACAGAATAAAGGTGAGTAGGAGAGACTCCCATAATGGGGGGGGGAGTCTCTATAGTAGTCTCTCCGACTCACCCATAATGGGTATAGTATCGCCACTGTGGAGCCTTGCTGCAGGCTAGACAGGTTGATATCACAGTCTGGAGATGTCTGAACAATTTAGGATGTGGCCGAGTTGGACATTAGTCAATAAAAACACAAGAGGAAGAAACCACTTTGGGCAAACACTTCCATGATGACGCCTGTGGAAACTTGGCATCATAATATCATGAAGATAATCAGCTTAGTTCACCCACAGCCCTTCTGTTCTGGCCGGGCGCTCCTGTGAGCTGTACCAATCCCTCTTGGCACACCGTTCCCACTGTACACACATCTGGAGGTTGTATCTCAAGGTTATCTCCAAAACCTGAGTTACCGCACAGTCATGACTAGAAAGCAACACTTCCCATAGTCAGTGCGCCAGCTCCAAGAACCTCCCAGTATAATGGTCTCCATTCAGATAAATGTCACCATGTGCCAATAACTACTGGGTGTGAGAGCAATGGCCACCCGAACGTCATACTATCCCTCTGTACTTTGATAAGTGGCCTAATGTTAGCTCTTACTCACCTGGTCATCAGATTGGTCATTGTTACAACTAATCGTCTCATCTAATTCCACATATATCATTTGGGATTGACCAGTCAGTTTATACAGCAGGTGTCATTGCCATAGACAGGGCTGGATACAGGTGGATTGCGATTAGGTTACTATGTACGTCTCGAACTACAACGCTCTATTGCTATGGCTGGTGACACCAGTGTCCATGAAGATGGACCATACAGATGAATGGACGACTGTATGATACATGGAGGGCATGCATCAGGTTGACTCTTTGTTCTGGTTTATGGAGGGGTCTAACCCATTGAGAACCTCCCTCTATAAGCCACTCAGATGAACCCAATCCTCCATGGATCACATCTTGGCTAATCTATGTGTATGAATCCTTTAATAGTGCCTACTATAGGATGATAGGAAAAAGCAATCTGTGACAGACTGGTTGCTAAGGACACAACACCCAAGCAGCACATCCCTAGCAACCGGATTCTAAAGGCCCTATTACACCAAATGTTTATTGGCCGCACTTGGCCAATTACCTGCCATTTTGAACAATAATTGTTTGGTGTAACAGCACATGTTTAAAGACCATGATCAGCCGACATGCACAATGTTGGCTAATTGTGGTTTTTTAACATGTTAAAAAGGCCTGACCAACGACAATGCTGCTGACTTCAATGGGCAGCCCAGACGATCTACGGATCACCCGAGCAGCCCCTCCCTCTGCTCCCCGCCAGATGTCTGTGCGTGTAATAGGAAGACAGGTTGTCGCTTACTCCTCTATATTGTGCTGTGTAATACGGCCTTCAGGTCCAGAGTTGTACATTTGTCTGAGACAAAAATAGCCTGATTTACCCATAGCAACCAGTCACAGCAGAATGGTTGCTATGGACAAATCAGACAGTTTTTGTTTGAGACAAAAGAATAAATCTAGGCTCTAGAGTCTGGTTCCTAGTTAGGCTTTGTGTCTGGTTGCTACGCTTCATTTATCAAAACTGTAACATGGCAACCAATCACAGAGCAGCTTTCATTGTTTAAATTGCTCTGGTAAGATAAAAGCTGAGTTCTGATTGGTTGCTATGGGCAATTAAGAAAGCTTGGAAGAATAAAAAGCCTTTTTTTTTTACTGACTGACTTACTGACATAATGAGAAAAAAAATCTGAGCTGGAAAAAGAAACATGCATAAGTTTGTGAGTGTGTGGACATCATGTCTATGAGAACATTGCAAATGTTTCCAATTTTTATTAATTGTGACTGTGTACGTAGTTAACCTAATTATTCACAATGCAACCATTAATACGTGGGTTGTGCCACCTGAGAATGAATTATTATGAGATATTCACATCCAAATGTGGCGGACCACCGTGATGATGTTGTGCTGGTGGTCGTAATACAGCTTTGCCAGTGATGGTATTGTCATGACTCCAGTGCTAGTTCAGCACACAGGTGGGTGTTACACCTGCTTTTATGTTATGGCTGGCTATATTGTTCCCCAATGGCCGGTGACCTGTCGGGTTGTGATGGGTCCCTTGGGCTCTTGTCACAGTGGTATGGAGTGGGAAGATGACTCACCCGAAATGTCGGTACCGCCACCCACAGAAAGGGGAAAACAACCCAAGGAGTGTGTAGCCGGTATGTGTAAGTGATGGTGCAATGAACACTGAGTCCCGGTACTAAATAAAGTGGTTTTTCTCTGATAATACAGGATAACTTGGCAATAGATAACTTCTGTGATACAGACTTGAGCTCACTGAATGTGTTGGGAGATACCTTAAGTGCTGAGGTAGAGTAGCAGTGCTTTTGGAGCTTAGCTTTTTTTAATAAACCACCTTCTGCCCTGCAGTGTCGGGGTACCCGTCCTACGAGGGTGACACAGACTAAGTTACCCTCTGCGAAGATAAGTGTCCGAGGGTGTCCAAGTTTCACCTGCACTGTGAGATTGAGTACGTAGCCTTGATTACGGTTGCTTTGCTCTATCTGGGTCTGTTCCTCTGTCCTGGGATACCGCCCTGCATTGTTAAGAAAGGTTCACGGTAGGGCTGGGCGATATGGCCAAAAAATAAAATCTCGATTTAAATTCTTTTTTGGACGATTCTTGATTTAAATCTCGATTTATTTATTTTTGCTAAATAAACAATATTTTTCTTTTTGCAGCATCAGATACTATTTTAATGATGTTTGAGTCAAGTGTATTGTGGAGACATAGTGGATAAGGGGTGTAGTAGTAGTATAAGAACAGATGAGGGGTGTAGTAGTAGTAGTACAGGAACAGATGAAAGGTGTAGTAGTAGTAATAATACAGGAACAGATGAGGGGTGTAGTAGTACAGGAATAGATGAGGGGCAGGGACATAGCTAGGAGCATGGGGCCCCATGAAACCTTGGTGACGGGGGGGGGAGCATGGGGCACACTGGGGGGGGAGCATGGGGCACACTGGGGGGGAGGGAGCATGGGGCACACTGGGGGGAGGGAGCATGGGGCACACTGGGGGGAGGGAGCATGAGGCACACTGGGGGGGAGCATGGGGCACACTGGGGGGGGAGAGGCATGGGGCACACTGGGGGATGAGGAGAGCATGGGGCACACTGGGGGGGGAGCATGGGGCACACCAGGGGGGAGGGAGTATGGGGCACACTGGGGGGGGGAGCATGGGGCACACCAGGGGGGAGGGAGCATGGGGCACACTGGGGGGGAGAGGCATGGGGCACACTGGGGGAGGAGGAGAGCATGGGGCACACTGGGGGGGAGCATGGGGCACACTGTGGAGGAGGAGAGCATGGGGCTCACTGGGGGGAGGGAGCATGGGGCACACTGGGGGGGGGAGGGAGCATGGGTCACACTGGGGGGGGAGCATGGGGCACACTGTGGGGGAGGAGAGCATGGGGCTCACTGGGGGGAGGGAGCATGGGGCACACTGGGGGGGAGGGAGCATGGGGCACACTGGGGGGGAGGGAGCATGGGGCACACTCGGGGGGGGGGGGAGGAGGATGGGGCACACTGGGGGGGGGGAGCATTGGCCTGGGCTCCTCCTCCCGCCGCTAAGCCGAATATCCCCTCCCGGCCGCATATGGAGGTCCCCGGAGGAGTTTGAAGAGTCGGGTGTGGAGGGTGATAGTGTTGGTGCAGGTGCTGTACAGTGGGATCGGGGGTCTGCACTGCGCCCCCCGATCCCGCTGTACGGCTCCAGCACCCGCAGCGACATTATCATGGGACCCTTCAGCCTCCAGCTACTGAAGTCTGCCTGAGGAGGGAGAGCGCCCAGCAGCGTCCTCTGTCCCTGCTGCTGACCCGCCCCCATAGCAGGACGAATACACGCGCTCCCTTCCGGCCGCACATGGGGGTCCCCGGAGGAGGCTGAAGAATCGGGTGATACAGCCGGATCGGGGGGCGCAGTGCAGACCCCCGATTTGGCTGTACAGCTCTAGCAGCGACACTATCACCCGATTCTTCAGCCTCCTCCGGGGACCTCCACGTGCGGCTGGGAGGGAGCGAGTGTATTCGTCCTGCTATGGGGGCGGGACAGCAGCGGGGACAGCAGACGCTGCTGGGCGCTCTCCCTCCTCAGGCAGACTTCAGTAGATGGAGGCCGCAATGAACGTGCCTCCCTCGTGGCCGCACGCATCCAATGATTTTTTTTTATTCGATTTTCGATTAAAAAAAAAAATCAAATCAATTCTCAAATTCTGGGCGAATTAATCAAATTAATTTGATTAATCGCCCAGCCCTAGTTCACGGCGTGATCTCTGACTTGTCCTCTGTTAGGGGCTTAACACTGCATAGTCTCTGTAGTTATAGCTTGGAAGTGAAGTCTCTGGGTTCTCCATACACGTGTGTCTGACTACTGACACATCTGGTCTGTCCCGGACAGGGAACCAGGCAGAGCCAGGCCCTGGCTAAGTTCAGCAGGGATGCCTGTTCTGTGTGTGTCCTACTCCTCAGAGAATTAGAGGGAAACTGATGCTACATTTCCTCTCCCCAAGTGACTACTTCTTACAGGGTGTGTAAGGGTACCTGTGAGTGGTGAGAAGAGTGTGTGCAGAGAAAGTAAAATAGAGATAGGTAGAAAGGAAAGAAGCATCTTCACTGGTCCACAGAATCACATAACAAAAACAGTAACCCTATAGTGTCTACAGCTGTACAATACATACACAAAACTATACATAGAACACTGACATCTGGTGGTGAAACTCATATACAACCTCATCACCACCTTACTTTGGAGTGTAAAGGTGCGTTTACACGAAACGATTATAGGCCCGATCGTACGATTAACGATGTCGGAGTAACGATTTTTTTCCATAACAATCAGCGTTTAGATGGTACGATATATCGTACGGAAAATCGTTTTGCGATCGCTTAAGCCTATCTCACACATTGGTTAAATCGGCGAATGACTGTTCACACGGAACGATCTGCGAACGACGATTTGATAACATGTTGAAAGATCAAAATGAACGATTTCTCGTTCGTCCTTTGATCGTTCGCTGTGTTTACACGTACGATTATCATTCAAATTCGTTACGTGTAAACGCACCTTAAGGCTTTTGTGTCAGGTGTCAGACAAGAAACACCTGTGGTGGGACACCACTCAAAGACAATCCATATCGAGTAGGAAACCATACCTTTATTTCTGGGCTATCTTTTCTAATGCCCAACAACAGTGACATTTCTTATCTTAGGGTAGATTCACACTACGTAATCTGCGCGGATAAGTTCCGGCGGATTACGTGGCTTGCACCCGTTCACAGCGGCGCAACTATCCGCCTATGCCGTAGACACCATTTTATGGCCAGGCGGATTCCACCTTCCACTGAAAGAACTGACATGTCTATTCTGTCGGCGGACAGCGGAATCGGCCTGGCCATAGAATGGTGTCTATGGAGACACCAGACAAATTATCAGCGCGGACTCCGTAGTGTGAACCTACCCTTAATGTTGTGGACATTCAAAATTGACTGTGATGCTACATGAATCATTGTGGATTCTTAGGGTATGTGCACACTGAGGAATAGGCAAGGAATTTGAAGCAGAATACGCTCTTAATTTCTGCTTAAAATTCCTCCCATAAAACATCAACAGAGCAATGTCCCATTGTGTTCAATTGGATTTCCGCTATGTTATTCACACAGCAGATTTCCGCCCAAAGAATTTACATGTCGATTCTTTGGACAGATTCTGTTAGAGGAATTCTATAGAAGTCAATAGTGCTTGAATTTCTGCCACAGCAGAAAACTTTCCTCTTCAATTCCTCGCCTATTCCTCAGTGTGCACATACCCAGGCCTAAACTAGACACACTTCTCTCAAGAGGTTTGAACTTCCAACATGACCAAATATACATAATGGGGCACATTTATTAACTGTTCCACTGGCATAAGCCACGAAACACCTTCAGATTTGTGCCTTTTCCATGGAGTAAGCCTCCATTGCCTAATGAGCGGGCAGGGGCGGCACCCTTTTGTGTCTGATTTATCATGATTTACACCTACAAAGAGGAGTAAATGATAGCAAAAATCTACATTTGCTCAATCTGGTGGGGTGAATGGGGAAGGGGCTTCATTTAATGACACTCCTGTTGTCTGAATTGAACATTCTGCCCAGTATGAAAACTATTGCTTTGAAACATGTTGCAGTTCCATTTGCAGCCTCTTAACCTGTTCTTTCTTTAGTTTTATTATGGATAAATAAAGTTGGAATCTTTAACTTAAGCTTGAGACATGGAGTCTGGTCCACTAGGTGTCTTACTTCCCTGCAAGCTGCTATCTACTTCCTGTCCATCTCCACTGTCAGTCCATCTCTAGTAAGAGAGAGAGACCAGGATGGAACACAGGAAGTTGGGGAGGAATTTATAGTGTCACTGTCGTTTAAATTTTTTGTACAGAAATCAATAGTCCAGGCGATTTTAAGAAACTTTGTAACTGGGTTTATTAGCCGAAAAATGCATTTTTATCATGAAAAAGGAGTTTGAAGCTCTCCCCCCTGTCTTCATTGTTCTCTGTGGAGAGGGGAGAGGGGAGGGTGGAGGGAGATGAGGCACCAAAACAGGACAACAAAGAGTTAATATACAGCTTCATCACCAGGCTATCTTCTCTGATGGAAACCAGTCGTGATTTCCTGATAATGAGCAGTGGATGAGAGGGAGGAGGGAGTGGACCTGGGGAAAGTCTTTTTGAATGCAGATAATGGCATATTTGCCATAAACCCAAATACAAAGTTTCTTAAAATCGTCTGGACTATTGATTTCTGCAAAAAAAAAAAAAAAAAAATGAAACAACAGTGACACTTTAACTAGTGCTTTGTGCAGGAGAAGGGGAAAGAGTCTGGGCTGTGTACATATAATCTGTGAGCTTCTACCGCCTCCAGAGGGGAGAGGATTCCTTCTTATTTCTGACCACCTTGTGTTCCTACAACTTTATGTACACAGTGCTACTTCCTGAATGTAAGGGGCTGTTTGCAGTAGTTTGGATTGGTACAATTTCATGGTAATTGATTTTTTATTGTCCTTCTGGACTTGGCTGAATCCATCAGCTATGAAGTTATATAAAGGAGAATAAACTTTACAGTAGTTGACCCTTATTTCTAGCACTCTACTGTGCTAAATATAATCGTTTATTACTTGCAGCTAAAAGTGGATGTTTCACAATCCAGAACTTCATTGTCTGAGATTCTTGCATCATCCACATCAGCTTCATTTTCTGTCCTCAAGATCTGCAGGCTGGAAATAGTACAAGTGTCTGTAACCCTTACCGATGTCTGCTGCCCATTAGGCTGGGGCTACATGTCCATTCCTGGTAGCACAACCAGGAACCATCTTGTCACACAGCCCATCATACTTGTCACACAGCCCATCATACTTGTCACACAGCCCATCATACAGCTCCACCACTTACACAAGTCGTGCTGACATCCACTTGTATGAGTGATGGAGTCATTTGATGGACCTTGCGACATGGTGGTTCCTGGTCACTTGACCTGGAATCTCCTTGTAGTCCTAGCCTTATTCTGGATTACCCACGTTTTTATATTGATCTACCCTTAATTAATAGTAACACTAAGGCTCACTGTTGGAGGACTCTTGCTCTGGTGGACATCCAATGAAATTACTGGCAATTTAAGGAAGCCCCCGTGGCTTTTTTGGACTTCATAATAAATCTGGAGAAATTTTTGGTCCATTTTGGTTGGAATACTCTTTAAGACGATTACTAACAGGAAGAATAAGAAATGTATTGGGTGTTATAGAGACATTTTGGAAACTTCGGTCTAGGTGCGGAGTCCCCTATTGATCATTTAAATTGAACAAAACAAAAATGCTGAAAAAACATGAAAAACAAACCCTAAACTAATATATAAATATATTAAGTCCTTCTTCTATTTCCGGTAACTGTTGTGCATGTATCTGATAAACATCACCTTTTCTGACCATAATATAACCTGTATATATGGACCGTAGTCTCTATGATGTCTCACACTCTGCACAAAAAACAGCGGAGAGGATCCTGCTTTTCTAGGACTTTATTTACACCCTAGTAAGCATAGAGGACATTATAGGCCAGTACTAAGCAGTCTAAGCTGTGAAGTCCAGGGTGAAATCTAATGTAGTCTCTGTATGTCTCTCTGCTTTTTTTCTCTGATCTCCATCCTCCTGCCATGTCCCTCCTTGCTCCTCCCCTCTCCATAGACTTGTATTGTCCGCATGTAATCTGATCTCTGCCTGAGCTGGTAGTCTGTCTTATAGTTTTTAGAATATAACTTCTACAAATGGCTTTTATGTCTAGTAACTCTGGTCCTCATGCATATATATTACATATAAACCAATATCTATCAACAAGATGCTGGACTAATAATTCACCAATCATTACTTACAAAATAACATAAGCCTTATTAATACATAATACCATTAAAATAAACATAAAATCGATTGGTTACAGAACAAAATATGGAGGGGACAAATGTGGCAGTATTTCATATATATGTATGTGGCACATAAGAGATGTAAAAGAACAATAAACAATGGCTTGTCCCAATGCAAATGTTATTGCAGTTTTGCATTCTGACTAGCCATTATTTATTGTTCTTTTATATTGTTGCCATCCCATATGCGCCAGACATGCATCTATATTGAAGGAGAAGTCCCAAAAAAACAAAACCGAAAAGCCTGGGGATGCAGGAACATAATAAACTATACTTACCTATCCTCGTGCTCCTGGGTCCTGCAGCTCTTCCAGCTGCAACGCCACATACTGAGCAACTGCCCGGTCAGCCAATCAGTGACTGGGGTGGGACACCGCCCCTATCACTGACTGGCTGATCGGGCAATCATTTGTTGGGCCGTGGCATTACAGCTGGAAAACATCATGTACTCGGATTTCAGCCAAAAATGACAGCCGACAACCATCAGTGGGACCCAGAAGCGGTGCATCGGAGGCATGGAGACTGGTAAGTATACATTATTTCTATAAGTTCCTGCACCCTCCTGCCTGCTTTATTTTTTTTATTTTCATGGACTTTCCTTCTAAATACTGCCATGTGTGTTCCCACCATATTTTGTTCTGCATCGCTTCTTGTAACCAATTGTCTTTATGTTTATTTTAATGGTATTATGTATTAATAAAGCTTATGTTATTTGGTAAGTAATGATTGATGAATCATTGATGAACTATTTGTCCAGCATCTTGTTTTTTCATATTGGTTTATTTGTACTTTTTTGAATAAATGAAAGTTTTCCAAGTAAGCGAGAAAAGAGGCTTCATTAGGGGAGAAAGAAGCACTTTTTGCTTGTAAGATATACTATAAAGCTTTCCTATATTAGCTTGTCCTATTAATGTATGCAAAGTTTAACAACTTTGGAATAGAAGGATCCAAGGGGCATCTCTATTTAAGAGGCTTCGGAACTCCCTCCCCTGCTTTTAGGCTAAATACCTTTTCCCCCTTACATTACATTACATTACCCATAGGGCTGTCAATAAACTGATGTATTAACCCACCTTCTCTCTATATACCATAAATTCTCTGACACAGGTCCTAAGATTTCTGGACATACATCCCAGATACATTATATTATACACTGATTAATGGATTTTTATATTAATCTCGTGGGAAAGTTCTGAAAAGTAAATTGTTTCCAACATACATACATTGTGTTGTATCACCTGATTGTTAAGTGTTAGGAGGTGTCAGTCAGAGATCTGGCTCTGGATCAGTCGAATAACCTCTTCCTGACACAATGAGCTCCATAGAGTTATAGGACTGAAGCTGCCTATCAGCTTTGTGTGAATCCGTACACAGCTTCTGCCAATCTCCAAGAAGCTCTGAGCAGAAAGGAATGGGCACAACGCGTTTCGGCACCCAATCACTATGACATGCCAGAAGCACGCAGCATGGCACAATGTGAGGACACCGGTGACAGAGCAGGGGTTACCGTGTAGAGGGTAACTTTTCCATTCACTTTTACACAGCGGTGATAACAGCCACAATAAATAGTTGTTTTATTACCGCCACATAAAGTGCTATCATTTTACACTAAGCCAATAAAAACAATGCTATTGGGAAAGATGAAGGACTGTGCAGATCCACTGGGTGACCTGTGTATTAAATCAACCAGACCGATCCCCTAGTGGACTGAATCTGCTGTATCTATCATCACATGTGGACCAATGTACAGTGGTGTGTATAGAACAGGGGTCTCCACTATAGTACTGCCACACAAGACAGACCCTTAGGCCAATTTTTTAAACCCTTGTTTGCTGACAATATAGCTCCTCTGGTGGAAGCAGTTCTGCACAGATTATTGCCACCCAATATCAATTGTGATGAGACTAGTTTGGGCTTTGCCCATTTTCTTAACCTTACCAAAATGAGAGTACATCCCACAAATCAGATACACAATTGTGGTGTCCTACCACGGGTGTAAATATTGGTTAGACCCTTCGAAAAAACCTGTACTTATTGTACTAAAGTGGCATCGCCACTAGATGCCGCTGTATTAGATATGTGTATTCAGATGATGCACGGCTGAAGTGTGTAAAGAGTTATTGTTTGTTTGTATGTCACATGGATCTGCGGACCTTCTTCTCTACTTTGACCTCTCTCTTTACTTCTTATGTTGCACTCTTCACCCACTCACAGCGCACTTTAGATACGCTGAGGAAGGAAGTCACGTGGGAGACAGGAAGAGTAGTTCAGTCTTAGTCAGAGCCCCGTACGGGTAGGATGTCAGACAGGACACAGCTAACAGTTTTCTTCTCAGTGATGCTACACAACACTATGCAGTGTTAAACCCCTTTCAAGAGAAGACAAGTCAGAGACAACCTCAACCTATGCCGTGGACTAGGAGAGTCACAGAGCAGGACAGTATACACAGACAACAGTAAGCTAGGAACTGATCCGGATAGAGCAAAGTTGCAGTAAGCCTAGGAAATCTATCTCGCAGCGCAGTTGTCAGCAGGAAACACTAAGCATTCCGCTCATCCCAGGTAACAGGGTCTGGGCCTTGTGTCACCCTCCAGAACGGGTCCCTCAAATCTAGTGGGCATAAGGTGGTGTGAAGACTCCAAAGTCAATACACGGGCACAAGTATTCTCCTCTTCTTTTAAGTATTCTTCTACCTCATACTCCAACATCCCGGCAGAGCATAGAACTGCTTGGGTTGGGACTCTCACGACATCCTCCTCTCTGCTACTCTGCTTATTTGTATCACTGAACACGCTACTCAGTCAGCACGACTGTATTCCTAACGCTATTCCTGTCGCAGATCTGGTTATCGTTTTATCAAGTGTCTTATCAAGTGCTTTATCAAGGGAACTGTCAAGTGTAACTTACCTTGTCAATGCACAGCTGTATGTCTTGCTGCACACAGGTAACTTTCAAGTAAAACCAAGCTTATTTATGATAAAGAGCCTCCGTGATTCTTCACCCCACACAGACACAGTGTACACTACAGCCTTGGTACATTTCCCCTTTCTGTTGGTAGCAGTTCCGATAGTCCGGGAGGGTCACTACACCACTCTGGCCTTTCCGTGACTACACTAACCCAAGGGACCCCGTAGCGGCCCGGCTGGACACTGTCCACAGGGAAAGGGGTGCAGCCGGCCTCCTAAACTAAGAGCAGGTGTGCCACCACATCTGTGTGCCTCACTGGCACTGGCGTCATGAAGTAACATCCTAAGGTCCGGCTGTACCTTGGCCAACCACCACCAGAGTGGCGTCACACACTATTATCTAGCAAGTGACCGGCCGATCCTCCGACACAACATCATCGGGGATCACAGACACGTCCACCACACAATGATATGAAGCTACTGGGAGAAAAGCAGGGGGCCAAGTAGAAGAAGATGCTGGGACTGCCCATGCCGACACGTCACTGTGATGTGACCATGACACTATGAGAGCTGATAGAAGAAGCGTCCCCCCTAGCAGAGAGGACCAAGCTTCCAAAGGTCACACCTGCAGATTCAGACAGCAGAAATGGCTACCACTACCCTCACAGTGTGCCAAGTCATTGACTGCTAAAGGGGCCATCTCCTGAAGTAGGTAGAGCTGGAGAATTATAGGGTGTCTGCTGGTGAACTGCTATCAGTCTTCCATATTGCACCATATGCAGTGTCCCAGAACAGAGGACTTGTTCTTATTTGTATGTTTCCTAATTATTCCTGTTCTGGAAAAGTGGTCCCACTGCAAACTGTTTGTATTATGTCACCCCCCTCAGTATTCAGGTCTAATATTTCATTTATTTCCTTATGCACATTCATTTTGCCTGTATTCTAATGGAGTGATGATGCAATGGGCTTGGTGTCACGTGACTATCCCTCGGCTGCCATAGTAACCCCAATAGCCGTTGAGCTTTGGCTGGGGATGCTATGTCACTTCCTGTCTACCTCAGTAGTCTTCCCTCTACCTTAAAGAGGGAAGGGTGTGTGCTCTGCTGCTCCTGTGGTACAAGGCCGCAACTTCGCGGTACTGGGTGTGTGCTCTGCTACTCCTGTGGTACAAGGCCGCAACTCCGCGGTACCAGCTCCAGTGCTACCCAGAAGTACTCCGGTCCAGTCAGGACCTTCCTCACTCTCAAGATTCTCCAAGATTCTCATCTTCTCGTTCTTCAGTCATTACTCCTTTCATCATCTATTCTCATCAACAGCAAGTATTCTATTCAATCCATTCCGCCCAGTATCATTCTCTGGCACTACTACTCCCATCATTCTGTCTCCTCTTGTTCCAAGTAACGCTACCATCACGGCCTATTGCAGCATCACCCATTCCTCAATTATACTCAAGTTATATTCAAGTCTGGTTGCATCCAGAGAGACTGTTGCTATTGGTTACCACCGTTATAATAAACGCACAACTACCGTTGTTTCTGAACCCTGGCATTGGTCTAGTTATTGGTGCCTTGACTAGGGACAGCGAGGAATTGCTTGGGCCCCGCATGCTCAGGTTCCCGTGGGTCAGTCAGCTCCCCTTGTGCCAATACCGTGACCTAACATCTGGCAACTGGTTACCCGGGTCCTACCCAGTACTACCACCTACTACTACCCTCAGCGGGAGGCTCCAGCGCACATACACCATTCTAAAATAGGTTATTATATAGATATATAGGACTTCTCACCTTATATAAGATGATTTCGTAGTGCATAGTCTCCTGTGGCTTTATCTCCTGCTTGCCGGCCTTATTTTTTTGCTATCTTACCATCATATATATATATTTCCTTGCCTCACACTTCCTACATCTATAAAATCTTACTCAACCAGAATTCTTCTCCGTTACCTGGCGGCGATGAAGAAACATTGGCTCCATGTACCATCCTATCAGTGTTAGAAAGAGTTTGCATTGAAGTCAGTGTGATCTGACTTTTTCTACATTACAAGACCCTATTGGGTCGTATATATTATCCCATCTGATGTACCGTAAAGGCTATGACCATCGCACTGACCTTGTGCATCCACAGATGTGATCATGAGTGTGCTCGCCATGTAGACCAGGCTTTACACTAAAATAACACCCATCTGGGACGTGGAAAGTTCTTTGACTTTTTATAACTTTTTATGACTTGGGATAGATTAAAATCTGGGAAGAGATGTATAGAGGCTGTATATAAATGTATAGTGACTGCGTGACTGAGATCATAAAGCAGGGTGGTGCAGAACCGCTTATCTCCACAGTGGTAGAGCCAGTGACACACAAACAAGAGAAGGATCAACAGCAATTTTTGGAATTTTGAAAAAAAAAAAAGTGAAGATCACTTAAAGGGCAAGGCAACTCCGTCCACCACTAATCAACCAGAGAGCAAAAAGAAATCAACATGCCCGACTGATTTCTCCCCCAATATGCATCATCAGGGGAGGCCTCCATATAGGAGATGGCAATGGCTTATGACTCTGTTTGTGGAACTATCACTTTATTCTGCCTATACTACACCAATAGGGGAGGGGAGTGAATGGGTTAATTCTTTCCAGTCAGCGACTGATAATACACGACCGGCGAGGACTTTATACCAGACCGGTGCACCTCCCCTTAGCAGATTGCTAGAACTCAATGACCAGAAGATTAAACTCCTCCAACTCCCAGTGCTTTATTACATGTAATGGACGCCCATCATGGCTGCGTCATCCCGTCGCCCCACACTACACAGCCGCCATTGTTCCTAGAATGAAAAATAAATGTTACTTATAGAGTAGACTGGTGGTGAACATGGTTAACCAGTTCAGTGCTGGGATTCTAGACAGAAGAATGTGAAATATGAGGCAAGATGTCCTTCAAGGTGTATAATGTATGTGCACTTAATGTAAAGTGCTCTCCTGGGATATTCAGTCTATTACGTATGTACATTACTATAGAAACATCCACTCTTGGATTAGTGTTGTGATTTGTGACACGCTGCAGAATCTGATGCTAAACACCATTGTGGCCAATAGCCAGAATACATTGTTCCTTCCTTGTTAGCTAAATGGGTACAATGCAATGGAGACAACATACGTCAGCAGTTTTGTAAATAGTCTTTACTAAAAATGTCATTCCGTTTTATGTATGCAGCTCCTTGGCAGACCTATGTGTCCGAACACTCCAGACTTCAAACAACAGCTTTGTAGTCTGCAGTCACATGACAGGTTTGCACAAAGTAGAACGTAGGTGGATGGAAGTAACAAATGACTGCAGGATCTGACTACGTTGGGTTTGTTTGTAGTCTGTAACCATGGAGACCATCAATCTGCATGGGAGCTATATATATATAACAAATGGTATTTGCTAAGTTGTTTTCCCCTTCAGCTGAAGTTTTGTGGACTGTGTATTAGAAGCTTTTGGGAGCTATATATACAATAAACAGTAGGCGGTATATGGGTCATAATTTTTTATAAAGTTGACCCAAATTACGCTATTCTCCTTCATTGTTCTTAGTCTTCAGGACATAATGATGTCCCAGTCTGAAGAAACAGAGAACATCTCAGATTCGAAGGATGCGCCTGTTTGCACATATATTATAGCGTTCTGTTAACAAGTTATGACCCTGCCATTCTGTTTTCTTGCCACGTCGTAAACTGCGCTCGTGCCCGTGCTCCTGGCATGGAGAAGAGCTTGGTATGTCCTGTGTAACTTTCCACCTCGTGCCTCTCAGGAGACACAGATTATGTCCTCGCATCCATTGTGAAACCTAATAATAAAGATCAGCCGAGGTGTCAGCATCTTTTATTGTTACGGCGGTCAGGATCTATAAGTAGGGAGCTGAGAAATGAAGCGGAATGTGAGGCAAGAATTGTAAAATCTGGAAGAATGTGAAGTATTTATGGGATAGATAAGATTGTCAGCTCTGTCCATAACTCTGACCACATCTAGAAAGATCAAGATCCCTCTGGAAAAGGCCAATTGACCATGCAATTATTGTTCTCGAGGAAGAGGGTCTTTCCACCACTTTGGAGGACTGCTCTGCGGAATAGAGACAACGATGAACCAATGACAACGATCATCAGCTGATCATTGGTTTAGGTTTGGTCCTAAAATCGTTGGGCACCGACCGCGCATCGCTACATGTAAGAGCTGTATGTGGCCAACGGCTGACAATTGCCCAAACACCTGATACCGTACCTCTCCCCGCTCCCAGTTTTCTCTCCTGTGCTCCACAGCTTCAGCGGCTTGTGCTTGGCAACAATACAGTTCAGTACAATACAGAACTGAGGTGAGTTGCTGAGGTGCTTGGGGTCGAGATAGAGACAAGGAGGAGAGAGGGTGCCTGAAGGGCCTTGTCCAATTAGACATGTATTCTGCCTGAAACAGTTTGACTGAAGAGGATATAGAGAGAACACTTGTACTCTTATTTAGACTTTGTTTTACCGCCTTCTGCCCTACAGTGGCGAGCTACTCGTCCTGTCAGGGTAGTACGCGCCCCAGGCCTAGTTATCTGGGCAAAGCAGACTTCCAAGACTTCCCAGTCATCTTGCACTGCGCAGTGGAATACCTAGACTCAAAGTAACTTTGTTTCACTGGGGTCAGTTCCTATGACTCCTAGGTAACTGTCCTGGCATTGACAAGGTGATCCTTGTGTGGCTGCTTTCCCCCTCTGTACTTTCCAGCACTGCATTGTTGCTGTTTCTTTCACAAAAGAAATCTGTAGTTTGTTTGTGTCCCTGTCATGGGACCTCGCCTAAGCCAGGCACTGGCTTAACTTCAGCAGAGACTTAAGGCCCTATTACACGGAACGATTATCGGCTATATTCGTCCTCGTCCTGTGTAATAGAACACAACGATAAGCCAACATGAACAATGTGGGCTGATCGTTGTAGTCGTTTGACTCAAATAGCAGCGATCTGCTGCCGTCGCTCAGTGGAATAGGAGCAGCAGCAGCAGACCGCTGCTATATGCTATGGGCTGCCCGGATGATCTAGCGATCACCCGGGCAGCCCCCTCACCTCTCCGCGCCCCCCCCCCGGGCACTCACCTGCTTGCTGCCGCCGTGTGTTATAGCGGCGGCAGCGAGCAGGGAACACTTGCTGACAGCGCTTGTTTGCTCCTCTCACTCGCCCCGTGTAATAGGGCTTTAGTCTAGTTGCTCCTCCCTGAACTCCTCCCACCAGGACTTAACTCCTTCCTACTAGGGTCTGACCAAACCCCGCTGTGATTGGTGGGGCTGTGCGTGCAAAGAGAGAGAGGACAGAGGATAGGACAGAAACTTGAGGTGAAGCACCTGCGTCTATGAGTGAACCGAACATTACATGTAACACAAAACAATTAACCCATGAGTTTTCTTCAGCCATGCTCCACATACTACACAGAACATAGAGCAGCACCTAGTGGGAAAGACACTAACTTTAGTGAACACTTAATCCCCACCTATGTAAAACCGAGGGAGTTACCTTACTCAGGTGCAATAAAAACTTAGGGGCCCGGACAGTCTCCATAAAACTACTACCCCCATCATGTTTACTGTGATAGAGCCTCCCAGAGTATGACTAAGCTAGCGTTGTATCCTGACTGTGTTATCCCTGGTTTCTGATTATTTGGCTTGACTTTCTGACTTCTCCCTTTGCCTCCTGACTTTGTACTACAAGGACTGTTTGTTACCGACCCGGCTAGTGGACTCTCCTATCATTGTATTTGTATTGTTTAGTCCCTGTCTTTGTGTTTCACTTGTTCAGCATAGCGACCAGTCTTCAGGTTGGGGCCGGCCTATTAAGGAGCTGATACCCAAAAGGTAGGGACAGCTGGGTGGGTGCCAGTGTCAGGGCTTCACCTTGTCCTGTGTCCAGTGTCAATGTTCCAACTTGACACTGATCTACAGGGGTTCACTTTGTCTCAGGCAGCACTGCAGGGGACATTTTGGCAACTATACAGACCGCCCCCGAGGAACACCTCTGATACATACTATATTACTATGCTAACACCTGCCTTATTCTTTAGATTCTTACAACTCACAGGTACCCAGGTACCATGATAGGCTTAGTGCAGGGCAGTGTTTCCCAATCTCTGGCCTTCCAACCATAGGCTGTCAGTGCATGATGGGAGTTATAGTTTTTTAACAGCTGAAGAGTCACAGGTTGGGGAACACAGGTGTAGAAGGTCCCAGGTAGAACTTACAGTCTCTGCAAAACCTAGGCATCTCCCCAGGTTGGGATGTTGTTTTTCTCCCTTATCTTTTGGCCATATATTACCTGCGTATTACCTGCATATTACCTTTTTGATCTTCTGTCCCTTACTACAAGGCAAAGTCTGCACAACCCTGAGTATACTGAACTTGCTCACACATCCCCATCCCGCAGCCTGCAGGTATTGTACTGTGAGTGTGATACAATAGGGAGGGCACTTCATCCACCTTCTTGGCAGTGAAGATTATTGACTTGAATGATTGAGATAAGAGCACATTAGAGTGAAGTGTGATTGGTCGCCACAGACCCAACAGCTGCATTTTTATGACTTTTTTTTTATAAGGAGAGTAGAGTACTTTAGAGAGCGTCTTCATTTGGAGTCAGTCTTAGGTGCCCCTCCACAGGTGACGACAACTCCAGTGCCACCAACAGCTCGGGCATCAAAGTAAGTAGTTAAACTAATAAAATAATCTCTATGTGTGTATATATATATATATATATATATATATATATATATATATATATATATATATATATATATAATTTTTATTTTCTTTCTTTCTTTTTTTTTTTTTAGCTTTTATACTTGTTTTGATCATTTGGGATAATTGTGCTCTTCAGCTGCACCCGGGGGGCATCACAGTAAGAAAAGAACCAATAAAAGCAATGTAACTTGTAATATTATGTGCTTAGGCTTGTATATAAAATTTTTATGCTTTTATTAATCTTTTATAACTTTTTTTTATATATTTTGCCATTTTAGCTGCACTGCAGCTGAGCACCAAGCAGTGGGGGCATGAGAGCACCCCACCATAGGCTTTGTTCACATACTGTATTTATGGGCATGAAAGTCTGAAAAGATTGGGTATTTTTTAACCTGTGTTTTGCCTTTGGGCCTCTTTTTACAACTTTTTGGCCATATTTTTAGACATTTATTTGACTGAATTGTAAGTCATGTATGATGAGCCAAAATATTGTAATAATATTTAAAAGTGTGGGAACTAAGGGTGCGGTTACACAGACAGATTTATCTGACAGATTTTTGAAGCCAAAGCCAGGAATGGATCTGAAAATAGGAGAAATCTCAGTCTTTCCTTTATGACCTGTTCCCTGTTTATAGTCTGTTCCTGGCTTTGGCTTCAAAGATCTGTCAGATAAATCTTTCTGTGTAAACGCACCCTAAGAGCAGTTTTCCAATTGAATTCAGCTTTGTACGTCACCAAAAAACATCCCGGAGATCTGTGTGCGCACAACATCTCAAAAGACATGATGACGATGGTAAAATCACTGACGCATGTTCTTATATTGACTGAAAGGTCTCGCACAACCTTGCCTCCCCCAATTTTACCAAATTTATTTGACAATTGAGTTTAACTGAAGTCACAACCTGTACCTTCAGTAATGGCTCTACTTAAAGTCCAATACCCTAATGGGAACGCTTATAGGTAGCTAAGATATAGGGAGCTGTTTGTAGGGTATCAAGGTTACCAGGGTTATCTAGGATTAGAAAAACATAGCAGATTTCTTCCAGAAATAGCCCCACACCTGTTCCCAGGTTGTGTGTGGTATTACAACTTGGCTCCATTCACTTCAATGGAACTGAGCTGTAATACCACACACAAACTGAGGGCAAAAGTGGCGCTGTTTGTGGAAGAAAGCAGCTATGTTTCAAATCCTGGACAATCCTTTTAAAGAATATGATTTTTTGGATTCTACACCTATAGCTCCACTATTATGTCTATCTTGGAGAGGAAATCACTGGTGGGCAATAACTGTCTGATATGAGGACCTTATTAAACAGCTCCCCATATTTCATCTTCCTAAACTAGTATGTATAAAATCAGGATGCAGATGCTTTGGATGTAACTATTGATGTATATCTGTCCCTTTTGCTTATATTTTGTATATACGGTAACTATTTGGCAATGTGCCATTTTTTAGCAGTTGCAATATGGTCCTTTATGGGATAACAGTAATATAGGTGTTTTAGCGTGTGCATAAGCATGCCATATGTTCTCCAGTATTCTAGACAATGCACTTATACAATTGTCATACACTTTATGGAGACTTTTTTTCCACTCTTGGTGCTAAATGGAACCGTCTCTTTAAATCAGGTTACTGAACGGCTGCAGGACCTATAGAAAGGTGCCGAGAGGAATGAGGCAACTAGATTACAGACAACTATGCTAGTTGAGTGTCAGCACATAAGCCATGTGATCCATTTTGGCCAATCAGCTGAGAAGGACATGCTTCTTAGCATATGTTCCATTAAATCAGGGATGGGGAACCTTCAACCCTTCAGATGATGCAAAGCTACAATTCCCATCATGCCTGAACAGCCAAAGCCAAATACTTTAAAGGTGTTGTCCAGGGAAAATATTTTTCTTTCAAATCAACTGGTGTCAGCAAGTTATATAGATTTGTAATTAACTTCTATTTAAAAAAATCTCAAGTCTTCCCATACTTATTAGCTGATGTATGTTCTGCAGAAAATGTTGTTTAATTTTCAGTCTGACACAGTGCTCTCTGCAGACATCTCTGGCCGAGACAGGAACTCTGTCTCTCTTTTCCATGAATCCCCATAGAAAACCTCTCCTGCTCTGTACAGTTCCTGTCTCGGCCAGAGATGTAAGCAGAGAGCACTGTGTCAGACTGAAAATGAAACAACACTTCCTGCAGGACATACAGCAGCTAATAAGTATGGGAAGACTTGAGATTTTTTAATAGAAGTAAATTACAAATCAATATACCTTTCTGACACCAGTTGATTTAAAAGAAAAAGATTTTTGCCGGATAAACCCTTTAAATATTCCACTAACAGAAGTACATGACATATCCTACACATCTCGACTTATCATTATGTATGTATATGTGTGATAACATATTAATAAGCTCAGCTGCCTTATATAGTCCCATAAGGCACAGTAGAACCCACTACCAACCTGCTCGTTGATGGTTTCCATTTATCTACTGAACTTTCCCAAGCTACAAAGACTGAAAACAAACTGTTCACTATATAATATGCTATCACCAGAAGGATTTGGGGCCAAAGCAGCAAGACCAACTTTGAGTAAAAAGATCTTGAACAAAGTGGACAACCCCTTTAAGAGGCACTGACTTATAGAGACCAATACTCCATAATAACCCACCTGTGTATAATAATATATAACCCCCACAGAGTATACAGCAGAGATAATTTCAGAAGCTTTTATCTGTCATTATGTTTAGATTCCATCATTATATTTATGGAGAAGATTGGGGCTATTAGAAAGTATAGAGAGCGGTATTACTGTAATATAGATAATTGCACCTCCCTATACTTCTAGGGGTTGGGGGGGGGGGGGGGTAATGCTAATAATTAAAGGAAAACTCTAGTGAAAACCCTTAGTAATAGTCTTCTAGTTCTGTGAAACTAATTCTTTAGTACTTCTCAGCCTTGACATTACAAGATCTCCAGGCTCTTGAGGATTTTTGCTATTGTCAGGTATATCAAGGTGGTATTCCTACCTTAGAAAGTGATGAGCTCTTATGCATCAACCCCCAAGAGCCTCATAAAGAATGAGCCAAAGTATTAGATAAGTACTATATCCCCGTCAAAGTTTTTCCCTGTACAGCACCACATGCAATGGTCGGACCCTACTGATCTAAGTATTATAGCAATATATCTTACTATTAGAAGACAGAGAGCCATTTAAAGGGGTAATTAAAAAAATTTTTTCAAATCAACTGGTGATTTGTAATTTACTTCTATTACAAATTATCAAGTATTCCAGGACTTATCAGCTGCTGTATGTCCTACAGGAAGTGGTGTATTCTTTCCAGTCTGGAGAGCAGGAGAGGTTTTCTATGGGAATTTGCTGCTGCTCTGCACAGTTCCTGACATGGACAGAGGTGGCAGCAGAGAGCACTGTGTCAGACCCCTTTAAATACTTACTATCTTGTGGACCAGTGCTAAGTTATAATCTTGGAAGAACCACTCTAACCAGTCTTAGATCTCCTTGGTGTCCTATGTTGAGCTAAGATCAGCTCTGTAAATCTTTGAGAAGTCTTGGTCTTTGGAACAATTAGGAACCCTGAATTCCAACATTTACAGACAAGAATAAGGCAAACTCTCTGGGTGGAAGGTAGGGGACAGGTCTGAGAAAACTTGAGCTGGGCTGATTTATTGGCCTCTGTGGATTTCAATGACATCTAAACTCTTTAATTTGTAATCTTGGATAATTAGTCTTCCAGGGATTGATGATAAGAGAAGGTACAAAGGTCAAAAAATCTTCCCTTTATCTCTAAGTGACCTTGACTTGCTTCTTCAGATACAAAATTGTTGGGTGAGGGAGCATCTTGTTTTGGAGGACCTATACGGCCCATGTGTTAAAAGACAGCCTGACAATTTAAAAAAGATGTGTAATGCCTAATTTCTCCTGTAGGAGTGCCGCAGGGTAGAACACTTGCTGCTGCTTCCTCAACAGTGGAATACCTAAGGATCAGCTTGAAATCAGAGGACACTTCTAACAAAAAAAGAGATTGTCCAATGTGAACAAATCCTTTAAGTATCTAGATATTAAAGTGATATTGTCACCCCATCTAAGCTTGTGGACGATGCAGAGAACCGCACATAGAGTAAAGGGGGGGGGGGGGGGGTTGACAATATCACTTTAAGGGAGGCAAAGTACTGGCAGAGAGGGACCCTACCTATGGATGTGAGCTGTCTGGACTATGTTGGCTAATAGTAAATAGCACAAATGGTGCAGAAGTTATTAATAGCTCCCCAAGTCCACAGACTTCCAGAAAGGGGGTCACCTTGGGAAAATTTATCTACACGATGCTAACAATGCCAGAAAAAAAAACAGAACAATTTGTAAAGGAAAGCTTACACTATCTTATCGTTTATGTGCTTTTGTGTTTTTTCCTATAACAACCTCAATCAGGCATTTAGGAAGCAATCCAGTTACCGCATCAGTATTTGCTATAACGTAGTCACGCCACATAGCGCACAACAATGTACTCACATTACAGTCCCTTACCCAGTGGAACATCCAGAACTATTCACATGCACAGCGCCACTTAGAACAAACAGTAAAAAATCTCCTGCCATTTTGGGTCTACAGCTCCTATACAGATCTATGTGTCTCCATGGATACAGACTACAAACAAATCTTGTGTGTAGTCTGATCTGCATCCAAGTGATACTCTTTGTATCACCCTCTAAATGGACAGGGAGAACAAAATGATTGCAAAAGTTTTATAGAGCTCATGGCTTTAACCAAGTATTTACAAAGGGGCACCACTTGTGGATACTAGGAGGATGATAGAGAAGGGGACTGGCTTGGGTAGGCCTTAGCCACCACTTCAAGTCCTGTCAGAAGAATTAGGATACTTCTTGGATTTGGGGATGGGGACGGGGGTAAAGAAATGTCAGACCCTCCTACCAATTAAATTGTACATGAGCACTGTGACACATTTTGTTCTTTTGCTATGGAACCCCGTTTTTAATGGGGTCACCATCTTTTTTTTAGCTGAGGTGACCATAACTCTTTCACCACTCAATAGCATTCTCTTGTTTCTTCTAGATTTAGCCATGACAGACACAGAACTTGGTAACATGACCTTTAAAGAAATGGAAGAAATGGAAGCCAAAAGGGAGCCGAAGCCTCACTGGTTTGAGGTCTACGTCCAGCCGTGTATAGCGGAGCTGCTGGGTACTGCCCTCTTTGTGTTTATCGGGTGCCTTTCTGTCATTGAGAACTTTCCATACACAGGAGTCATCCAGCCCGCTCTGGCCCATGGGGTTGCCCTTGGTCTGACCATCGCTATCCTTGGAGGCATCAGGTAAATATACTCCATGTGGTGCCATACATAACGTATATGTGACTGGCATTTGGGTTCAATGGTCACAGCTAATATAAAACTATCACCAACCCTGTGTTGTGTTGGGCTATAAACATATTTTACGCAAATAATGAAGTTTATTACAACAATGAGACGGCAGGGCTCAGACCGTGCATGTGGTCTGGACAGGGAGAGTGGAGTAAGCCACACTGAAACTTCGGGTACAGGATAATCACACACTGACACTTGGGGTACAGGATAATGACACGCTGACACTTGGGGTACAGGATAATGACACACTGACACTTGGGGTACAGGATAATGGCATGCTGACACTTGGGGTACAGGATAATGACACAGACACTTGGGGTACAGGATAATGACACACTGACACTTGGGGTACAGGATAATGACACTTGGGGTACAGGATAATGACACTTGGGGTACAGGATAATGACACGCTGACACTTGGGGTACAGGATAATGACACGCTGACACTTGGGGTACAGGATAATGGCATGCTGACACTTGGGGTACAGGATACTGACACTTGGGGTACAGGATAATGACACAGACACTTGGGGTACAGGATAATGACACAGACACTTGGGGTACAGGATAATGACACAGACACTTGGGGTACAGGATAATGACACACTGACACTTGGGGTACAGGATAATGGTATGCTGACACTTGGGGTACAGGATAATGACACTTGGGGTACAGGATAATGACATGCTGACACTAGGGGTACAAGATAAGGACACTTGGGGTAGAGGATAATAACACTTTGGGTACAGGATACTGACACTTGGGGTACAGGATAGTGACACACTGACACTTGGGGGAGAGGATAATGACACACTGACACTTGGGGTATAGGATTATGACACGCTGACACTTGGGGTACAGGATAATGACACACTGACATTTGGGGGTACAGGATAGTAGCACACTGACACTTGGGGTACAGGATAGTAGCACACTGACACTTGGGGTACAGGACACTGACACTTGGGGTACAGGATAGTAGCACACTGACACTTGGGGTACAGGATAGTAGCACACTGACACTTGGGGTACAGGACAATGACGCACTGACATGCCGAGAGCATTGACATTTTCAAATACCACTCTAGACTATGATGGCACTCAGTGTATGTAGGAGCCGGCCCTGTAACCCTGGGTGTGCCGCTGGGGACGATCGTCTATATGTTCTGTAACCATTAACTGGCATTTAAGAACAGAAAAGCAAACTGTTATGGCTAAGCGATCCCTGCCAGATAAGAAGTCACAATATCATCTCCTGCCCTTACTGTGATTACTATGTACCTATAATTATCTGTATGTACCTATCTTCTATCTGTATGTTTTATTCTCTAAGAACATACAATGTTTTATATTATTATATGTATGGTCCTATATGTCAAGCATGTTTGGAATAAATAGGGGCTCAACATCTTAATTCTTTAATAGTATTTCCAATAAAATTGAGATGCCTGCTCCTTTAAGGATTCCCTTTTCTAGTTTGACCACATGGTGGCGATGCTGTACGCAGTAATAATATCACTATCCTGTATTCCGGGCTTTATTACCTAACCACATACTGTTAACAAACACGTTATCTGGTGCAAAAGTCAAGTTTGCAATGGAAGATGGCCAAACCAATATACATGAATGATAACATTGACTACTGTGAGATTTCACAACTCACGAGCACCTTTTTGGGTATGTTTGTCTTGTCTTGGCTAGATCTCCCAAGGTGACTTTGTGTGTTAAACATAGGAATCTAATGAAAATTATAAATGCACCCGCTAATTGGTGGATGCCCCTGGGCAACTGCCTCTATGTTCTGGCCCTATTACAATCGTATTTAAAGGGAATGTCTAGGATTAGAAATACATAGTTGCTTTCTTGTGTGAACAGCACCACTGTTGTTCTCAGTTTGTGTTCAGTACTGCAGCTCATTTTTATGGAAGTGTACGGAGCAAAGTTGTAATACCACACACAACCTGAAGTGAGATGTAGCGCTCTTCTTAGAAAAATGTTGCCATGTTTTTTTTAACCCTGAATAGTCCCTTTAATGTTTTCCGTTCAACTCTTATGGATTATTTTTTTGCATTGTTTCAGTGGTGGACATTTTAACCCCGCGGTGTCCCTGGGCGCCTTTATAATCGGAGGACTTAACGTTGTACTGGTGGTGCCATATTGGATTTGTCAGCTCTGCGGAGGGATGATTGGGGCAGCACTGGCCAAGGTATAGTAAAATGTAGAACTGTCTGTACACACCAATGGTCCTCCACTTGTGGATCTCCAGCTGCTGCAACACTACAACTCCCATCATGCCCTAGAGTGCTACAGGATGGGGAATGCTGATGTACATAGTAGCCTCTGACCTGTTACTCTCAGCATGTTGGGAGTTGTAGTTCTATGTGGGTTGGGGATACTGCTATAGTGGGAGTGCTTATAATACAACCATGCAGTTTGGAGTGTTTCAAGCCACAGCTCCAGTTTCTTAACTATGGCATTTATTCCTCAGGCCATGACAATGGAGAATAAGTACGCCAATGCTGTGGGGGCTGCATTCAACGCTGTGAAAACTGATACACATGTTCCACGTGCCCTTGGGGCAGAAATAGTAATGACATTCTTCTTGGTACTCGCTGTCTGCATGGGGGCCATCAATAAGAAGACCGCCACTCCTCTAGCCCCGTTCTGCATAGGCTTTACCGTGATGGCGGACATCCTCGCTGGGTAAGGAAAATCATGGCTCCACTTTGCTGCTATACTCAAAAACATCTGCCTATGACAAAAAGGATCCTTAAAGGGATATTTCAGCGAATAAAAATATTTTAGTTACATTTCCTTAACAACGTTATATAACTTTGTAATATATCTCTACTAAATAGTAAGCGGTGGATCGGCCCCTCATGGGAACTCAATTCCTGGGTTGAACACCGTTTGATATAACCAATGATGCTGACTTGGGGAAGCTAGCTGTGTCAATAAAGCAGCAGCTGTGATGGTAAAGCAGCCCTAAAGTTCCCAGTACAGCCATTGGTGGCAGCAGAGAGGTCATGTCTCCCCTTACTTACTGCTACAAAGAAATGTAAAAAAATAATAATAAATAAATATATATATATATATATATATATATATATATATATATATATATATATATAAATACCCCTGTAACCTTCTGACATATCCAGCGTGGAACGTTTTTCTTTTCCTTCTTTCTGTTAATCTCTTACGTTGATCTTAAGGACTTCTCTTGTGCTGCACCTACTATCTTTCCCATCCATAGGACAATCAATAGTCAGGCCTTCCTATAGGGATATGCTAAAGTAGACATTCTCTGACCGGCACAGCTCAGCTTCACACCGTCTATAATTCCGTTTTCTCCTTTGCTGGAGGATCCCTGTTCCCTGTATCTCCTGACTTTCTCCTTTTATCATTACAGAGGGCCCATTTCCGGAGCTTGCATGAACCCTGCCAGAGCCTTTGGTCCAGCTGTGGTCGCCAACTACTGGGAATATCACTGGATCTACTGGGTTGGACCCATGGTTGGTGGTCTGCTAGTTGGAGGGATTATAAGGTAGATATAAATTTTTCTCAAGATTTAGGTTCTTGAAAATTACATAAACATGGTTACTTCCTTCCAAAACAGTGCCACACCTGTCCACAGGTTGTGTGTGGTATTACGGATCAGCCACATTTGTATCTAAGGAGTTGAACAGCAATACAAAACATAACCTATGGACAGGTGCGGTGCTGTTATTGAAAGAAAGTAGCCATTTTTCTCTAATTCCACAAAATAGTAGCATGTAGTGTGAAAATAATGACGCCACACTGTGAAGAAACCAGACCATAGCACAGTGCCTGACTAATATTATGTATGTGCCAAATAAGGGGCACAGTTGGCTACCTTATTACCTACCACTTGATTTGTCCTTAATAAGATATCATCATAGAGTATATAAATTATATAACCATATAGTGTTTAAATAATACCATTATATAGTATCCAAATTATACCACCAAATAATGTCACCATTCAGTGGCTAATCTATGCAAATGTTCATAGTATAGACCATGGGTCTCCAAACTGCGGCCCTCCAGCTGTTGCAAAACTACATTTCCCATCATGCCTGGACAGCCAAATCCAAAGCTTTAGCTGTCCAGGCATGATGGGAGTTATAGTTTCGCAACAGCTGGAGGGCCGCAGTTTGGAGACCCATGATATAGACCCTGTGGGATGTATGAGTGACTACGGTACTTATACAGTGATGCTTTCTTAGCGGGATACCACCAAAGAGTGTCTAAATAATACTGTCGTACTGTACTCAGATGATACTGCCATACAATTCCTGAATAATATAATTATTCATTGGCCACATGCTAATTTTCAAAGCATTGGCACTGTGGGCTGAATGTGTGACTCCACATAGCTCCCAGATGATACTGCATTAAAAAGATACTGCAATAAACTGAAGTAGTAGATTGTAAATGACCACCAGTGTCCAAATAATACTGCCATTCAATGTTCAAATAAAATCGGCATACAGTGGAAAAACAATAATGTCTAAACTGTGGGCTTTGAGACTGTATGGGTGACCACATAGCTCCCAAATGTCATTATATTAGTAAGATGTCACCATACAGTGTCCAGATAATAATCGCCATACAGTGGCCAAACAAAATGTCTAAACAGTGGGCACCGTGGGCTGTATAGGTGACCATTCAGTTTCTAGTTGATATTACAGAATGTCCAAATAATATCCAGATAATATCACCATACAGTGGCCAAACAATTATGCCTAAACTGTGAGCTTTGAGGCTGTATGGATGACCACGTAGTTCCCAGATGTCACTATATTAGTAAGATATCACCATACACTATCCAGATAATATCGCCATACAGTACCTAGATAAGTGGTCACTGAGGGCTGTAAAGGTGACCATTTAGTTTCTAGATGGAATTGCATGAGTAGAGTGTCCAAATAATACCGCCATACAATGTCCATATAATATCACTGTACAGTGACCAAGCATTAATGTCTAAACAATGAGGGCTCACTTGTAGTGCAGTAGACTGTTGCCCACCACAGTGTAGCTCATAAACTGCCACCAGTGACCAAAATAATACTGCTATCTAGTGACCAACCATATTGGTAACCACTGCTCTTCTCTTTCCCTAAGGTTACTCCTCGGAGACCCCAAAATCCGCCTCTTTCTGAAGTGACGTCATACAAAGAGCCTTCCCTCTGATTTCTGGGCCCGTCCTGCCCCACCGGCAGAGGGCGATGTTCCCTCATTCATCTCTACAGAACTGGAAACCTGGATTCCGAGTCAAGAACTTTCCCAGATGGCTCTAAGTACATGGAGAGAGGATACTAGAAACCTCCCTGTAAGCCAAACCACACTGACCCACTGCCAGGAGTCTAAGAGTGACACAGATGAGACACGGTCATTGCTGACTCCGCAGGCCTAACAACTTTCCACTAGGGGAGGCTCTTGTGTACATTGTTCTAAATCCCAAATGACTGCTCTGGGCTCCGAGGATTCTGGGATTGCTTCGCCTGCTTTCTACCCCATGAGGCAAGCACAGTACTACATAGCAGTATCACATCATAAAAAGCTAATACTTATAGTAGTGTCATTACTATAGCTTCTAACCACCGTGTGGTTCTATCTTCAGATTCTTTCATTTCAAGCTTTTTTTTTGTTTCTTACGTCTTATCATGGCGGCAGAGACTGATTCACTTTCCATGACTTGGATAAGTTACAGGAAGTCACATGGCGTCCCCTTATCTCGATGAGATCCTTGTCTCAGCTGCTGCGGAACTGGATTGAATGTAGTTTGAGTGCTGTCATAACTGGGGGCTCTGCACCAGTAAAATCCTATGTAATAGGCCCCATAAGGCTTGCTGTATTACTATAAACCCTATGATGTCACGTTCTATGTACATATTACTAATGGCACCAATAAATATATATACATTTTTAATAAAATTAGCTTTTTTCTTATTGTATTACAATTAATCACATATATGTCGTTTACAATTATTCTCCTATAGTGGATTGAGCATTGGATTCTTGGTAAGCCTTCCTGTCATAAACTGTAGTCAATGGGAACAAGCAGTGCTGCAGTGTAAAGCATGGGGGCTCAGAGCAGCCTCTGCTGAGATACGAGATGGGATCTAGACTGTATAAGATTTCAGGTAGACAGTACAGCTAATTTCCCATAGTTCTATCATTATATATAGTAATATATAATATATCAATATGAACAAGCAGTGCTGCAGTGTAAAGCATGGGCGCTCAGAGCAGCCTCTGCTGAGATAGGGGATGGGGTCTAGTCTGTATAAGATTTCAGGTAGACAGTACAACTAATTTCCCATAGTTCTATCATTATATATAGTGATATATAATATATCAATATGAACAAGCAGTGCTGCAGTGTAAAGCATGGGCGCTCAGAGCAGCCTCTGCTGAGATAGGGGATGGGGTCTAGTCTGTATAAGATTTCAGGTAGACAGTACAACTAATTTCCCATAGTTCTATCATTATATATAGTAATATATAATATATCAATATGAACAAGCAGTGCTGCAGTGTAAAGCATAGGGGCTCAGAGCAGCCTCTGCTGAGATAGGGGATGGGGTCTAGTCTGTATAAGATTTCAGGTAGACAGTACAACTAATTTCCCATAGTTCTATCATTATATATAGTGATATATAATATGATATCAATATGAACAAGCAGTGCTGCAGTGTAAAGCATGGGGGCTCAGAGCAGCCTCTGCTGAGATAGGAGATGGGTTTGGACTGTATAAGATTCTAGGTAGACAGTACAGCTGATGATCATAGTTCTATCATTATATACAGTAGTCAATATGAACAAGCAGTGCTGCAGTGTAAAGCATGGGAGTTCAGAACACCAGCTAGGAGGTGGATTTCAGACTACATCAGATCCCTAGTAGACAATACAGCTAAGATGAAGTCACTGACTATAGTTCTATCCTTATTATAGCCAGTAGTCACTATAAATTCTATAATTATATGAAGTAGTCAATATACAGTAGTGCTGCAGTGTAAAGCATGGGGTCTCCATCTCCGATATAACATGACAATGCATCTATGGTGGGGTCCCTGAACATAGTTCTACTTTACTTAATACAGCTTAAAGGGGTACTCCAGCAAAAACAAACAAACAAACAAACAAACAAACAAACAAACAAACAAACATATCAACTGGTTTAAGAAAGTTATATAAATTTGTAATTTACTTCTATTTAAAAATATCCAGTCTTCCAGTACTTATCAGCGGCTGTATGTCCTGCAGGAAGTGGTGTATTCTTTCCAGTCTGGCACAGTGCTCTCTGCTGCCATCTCTGTCCGTGTCAGGAACTGTCGAGAGCAGGAGAGGTTTTCTATGGGGAATTGCTACTGATAAGGATAGTTCCTTTCACAGACAGAGGTGGCAGCAGAGAGCACTGTGTCAGATTGGAAATAATACACCACTTCCTGCAGGACATGCAGCCGCTGATAAGTATTGGAAAACTTTATTATTATATTTTTTTTTATAACAGAAGTAAAATGACAAATCTCTGGAGCTTTCTGACAAAAAATAATTTAAAAGATTTTTTTAGCTGGAGTACCCCTTTAAGGCAGTGTCAGTACATAATGGGAGTTGTAGTTCTGTAATGGCTGGAGGGCCACAGGTTGGGGAACACTGCCATTGGCTATAGACCTATTTGATCAATAACCTGTCACTCGCCAGCTATGTGAAAACCACAACTCCCAGCATTGGCATGTATATAGAGAAGGTTTCCAACCAGATTCTCCCCTGCTGTAGGGAGACTACAATTCCCAGCAGGCCTTGGTTGGAGGTCAGTGATGTAACATCAGGGGTTAAATAGAAAATCAGTGCGTCTTGGCAGGGCGAGTGGTTAATACCCAGCTCGGGGTGGCAGCTGCAGCAGCAGCAGGGTGAGGGTGCAGCGCTGCCCCCCGCAGGAGGAGGTCACATGAGTGCACTAGTCTGCAGGCACCCAGAAGCTACTGACAATAAAGCGGCTGCATTTAGCGTGTCCTCCGCCTCCTCTCCTCCTTGCCTCTGGGTTCCTCCAGTGCTCCATAAAGCAGGCTGCACATTACTCTAAGTGCAATGCAGGCGAGATACATTTACTGAATACAGAAGCTCATGAAAAAAAAAAGAAAAGGAAAAAAAAAATTCAATTCTGTCAAATGTGAGAAGGAAAGCAATCCGGCTAATGTGTTTTCTGAGCGATGAGTAAAATGCTGACAAGATGCTGTGCAGAAGACGAGATGACTGCTGCGGAAAGAGAGAGGCTTCCAAATACTAAGACGAGAGGTGCAAACACATTGTATCAGAGGATTAGAAGGGAATTAAAGGGGAACTCCACCTATTATTATATATGACCACCATGGATTTTGCTACGCGTGTGGGTGGTCACATGGACGTTGTCCTCCTGTGTAGTAATATAGAGAACAAGGCTGGGTTCACACTGGGTTCAGGCTGTACATCAGCAGTATATGTTGGGATGCTGACATATACCGAAGCAGGGTTAAAAAGCCATTTTGCATTTTTGAGTCTTGTAACCTTTGGATGTAGCTTCCCTTCAAGGCAATGACTCCTTTAAAGGGGTATTCCAAATTAAACAAAATCACCTATTCTGTCAGATCGAGCGGGTGGGACTAAGTGCTTGTTATGAATTTTATGCAGGTCCATTCATAGTCTATGGATCTAG
The DNA here is from genome assembly GCF_027789765.1 of Dendropsophus ebraccatus. NCBI lineage: Eukaryota > Metazoa > Chordata > Amphibia > Anura > Hylidae > Dendropsophus > Dendropsophus ebraccatus. The sequence continues at coordinate 98,798,659 of NC_091462.1, read as the reverse complement.
TGGGGATAGCAGTAGGATTATGCCATGCTATATCAGGGTAGCATAAAGTAGTGACAGAGAAGCTGAACAGAAGGATGTATCACTTATATTGTTCTGTACAGCTGGTCCAGAGATATCCTCCTGAATAACATGGACAATAAGTAGTCCTCTCCATTATGTGCATGAGCCCAGTAGTCCTGGATATTCATGAGAAGGAGAAAACTCCACCCACCAGCTGCTGATTGGCATTTATATATCCATGCTGTGTATAGGCAGCCAACTGTCAATCAGCAGCTGGGGGTGGGAGGGATGACAAAAATCTTATTCTCCTATAATGGCTGAACAGAATGATGTAAGTAATCTGTAAGAGATATGTTCAACATTTCTGTCAATTGTTTATGCTGCCCTCATTTAAGGAGGAATAAACCTATGACATGTCAAAAGTTTTGCAAAATCACAGTGACACTTTAAAGCGACTCTGTACCCACAATCTGCAGCCCCCCCCCCCCCCCCCAAACCACTTGTACCTTTGGATAGCTGCTTTTAATCCAAGATCTGTCCTTGGGTCCATTTGGCAGGTGATGCAGTAATTGTCCTAAAAAAACAACTTTTAAACTTGCAGCCCTGTGTCAAATTGGCGTGGCCTAGAGTATCTTTGCCCTAGGCCTGCACCGCCTCTCCATCCCTTCTCCTCGCCCTCTTCACCATTAGGAATGCTCCAGGATCTCTCCTATTGATCACTTGTCTGAACACTGCACATGTGCTGGATCATTAAGGCACCTGTGCAGTGTTCAGACAAATGATGAATAGGAGAAATCCTGCCTGTGGCATTCCTAATGGTGAAGAGGGTGGGGAGGAGGGACAGAGAGGCGGTGCAGGCCTAGGGCAAAGATACTCTAGGCCACGCCAATTTGACAAGGGGCTGCAAGTTTAAAAGTTGTTTTTTAGAACAATAATTGCATCACCTGCCGAATGGACCCAGGACAGATCTTGGATTAAAAGCAGCTATCCGAAGGTACAAGTGGTTTGAGGGAGGCAGATGTGGTAGGTAATTCTATAATAGCTGAATGTTAACCTGCTTAGGATAAACATATATCTATCCTAAGATAATAAGAAGGGAAATACTAAAAGGGCTTACTAGATGGACCAAGTGGTCTTTTCTATGTGTCAACCAGTTGGGGTCTCATTCTGGAAACTGTGGGGTGTCCCAATGGTAGGACCCTGCAATCTGACACTTACCCTCTATGCTGTAGATAGGTTATGTTATTTTATCTTGAAAATAACCCTCAAAGAAGCCTTAGGACCAGACTGGGTATATGCCTACTAATGGGTAAATTTCCCTTCTTGGGGAGCGTACGTCTTGGCTTATTATATCCCCAGTCATGGTATAATACTTCTTCAAAGAGTCAGACATCATATGAAGCAAAGCTACCTCCAGGTGGTGCCAGAGAGCTGCTTTACATATACTTCTTGCCAGGATTCCTAGTGGACCATGAATGGTTTATAAGTTTCCACAGGCCTTTATGGCGTCCTTCTCCAGGGGTAACCTTACCCCTTTGTATACATCAGCATAAGCTTATTGCCTTTATCTTGTATACTGCTAATGTATAATCAAATGCAGTGTGAACCCAGCTCAAAATATAGGATGGGAGGAAGAGTTTGTGTTACCTCCAGGTTGGTGTGAGACCAGGTGACTTCTAATATGGCTGCAATCCATCACCATGTACAGTACTGGTGTAGATTTTTAGCAGGAAAAATATAACACATACAAAATATAGAAAAAAAACTATTATGACATGTAAAAGAAAATAGAGAGCAGATTGCTAGAAATATGATTGATGTCTCGTCTTTCTCCCATCCGGTTTATGTGAAGGTGAATTGTCACTTTAGGCTCCCTGACCAGATGTCCAGCCCTATAGGAGATATTAACCCAGATGCATCACATTGTGAGCATTGCCTTGCAGAATACTGCCCTCTAGTGGCTGCTGGTATTGCACTCACTTCAAGATGTTTTTCCCCCAACCTGCAGTTCTCTACATAACTACAACTTCAATAATGATGGGAGTCTTTAGTTTTTCCACTATGCTAAGATTCTAAGATTCTCCTGCATGTTATTATCATAGCGCATACTCTAGACTAGGGATTGGGAACCTTTGGAACGCCAGCTGCTGCAGAAGTACAACTACCATCAAAAGCTGTCCAGGCATGATGGGAATTGTAGTTTTGCAACTGCGGAAGAGTCCCCATGCGTGCTCTAGATTCTGGATACAACTGTAGCAAACCCTCAGCTGGGAAAAGTATTAGGTCAGTAAGGGGTTTTAGGGCGCGCTGACACTATGGAATCGGTGCTGAAATTTGGTGTGGAAAACCCCTGCACAGACTTGGCGGATCCTGTCTTCTATCTATTTGAATGGGAAGGTTCGCACGCTTCCGCTCTTTGCGCATCTCCCCTCAAAGAATTGACATGTCAATTCTTTAGACGGAGAGGCGCGGAGAATGGTGGCGCACTAGCCCTTTCATTCAAACAGATAGAAGACAGGGTCCGGCGCTGAGTCTGCTTGATGATCCGCACAAAATTTAGTTGCCTATTATGTAGTGTGAACAGGCCCTTAACTTCTTGATGTCATGTTCAAATTCACTGACAGCAAGCACAGGGATTCATAATGATAAGGGACTGGCCATGTTCACACATCGCATTTTGTTCAGTATTTCAGTCAGTATTTTGGTAAGTATTTGTAGACAAAATCAGGAATGGAACAGACAAGGCAAAATTATAATAGAAAGAGTTGCCCAGTTTCTGTTTTGAACCCACTCCTGATTTTGGTTGAAAAAAAAATACTGACCCAAAAGACTGATGGAAATACTGTGTGTACATAGCCTTTAAAAGAAAAAGTATATTTGAAAGTTGAAAAACTTTTCCTTATGGGATTGAGCATCATCTATATCAAGGCTGTCAAACTCACGTCCCTACAGCTGTTGCAAAACTACAATTCCCATCATGCCTGGACAGCCAAAGCAAAGCTTTGGCTGTCCAGGCATGATGGGAATTGTAGTTTTGCAACAGATGGAGGGCCGCAAGTTTGACACGTATGATCCATATTATGCTCTACAAAAGCTGCCGGTTGTTAATAAGACTTACCAGGCTCTGATGGGCACCGGATAAAGCATTACTTAGTCAACATGGCCACATTTACTTACTAAACCGGCTTTTCGGGCACAAATTAAGCAGATAAAATGGTGCGGCTGCACAGCTCTGAGCGCTCATCTGTCCTTATTATCTTGGCAGCAGCCTGGGAGTGTGGTGACCTTATTAGAGAATGGGCCCTGACAATTATGACAAATACAAGACGTCTTGGCAGGCGTCGCGGCTGGGATAGGGTTAATCCTCTCCCTATTGCTCCCACAGTGGCTGTAAGAATGTGGATCATCTCCAGTTCTTTTTCTCCCCCTAGAAGATGTGTGAAGAAAGAGCAGGATCTATTTTTACAGAATAATTAGCATCTTGTGAGCCCCGCTACTTGATTACTTAGAAATCTGGGCGGTCTCCGCAGCAGAAAGTGAGACAATGACTCCCTCAGAAGACGCCACCGCCAGATATAGCACTTTGGTGAATAGCGGAAAGCTGCCGGGCTTAACCCTTGGCTGGCCAGCACTTACTAACTCTAAGCCGAAGCAATGGCAGGTGAAGGCAGAACCCTTTAAGGGTTAATGGTTGGAGTTATTATACAGAACGTCTTAAATTGGTGCCATTATAAGCAGACAATGAGATGTGACAGGCCCCTTTAAGAGAAGCCATAATATATGTGAATTAGTGGGTATTGGTAGCTGATAAACCTCCCCTAATGGGAGATTAGTATGTAAAATATATGCAAAGACTGCAGACTCCTTCTAAGGGTAAATTCACACCAGGCAGATTTAAAGGAGAAGTCCTTCCAGATCTATTTTTTAGGAAGTGCGGCGGAGGGGGAGGAGAAAAATAAATAACATGCAATGTTTCTGTTCTGATCCTCAGTTGTCCTGAAAAGTCCTATATGACACTCTGAGGTCTCCTAGGACTATATTCAACTGTATCTAAGATCTTTCACAAGGTTTATGCTGCCTGAAATGAAGGCAGCAGAAACTAGTGACAGAAATTCTGAACAGAATGGTATATAACTCATATAATTCTTTTCAGCTGTTCTCCTAATATGCAGGAGAATGGGCTTTGTGCTGCCTCGCTCCTTCCACCATCCAGCTGTTGACAGCTGTCTGCCTGTAAACACTATATACACACACATAATAAATAGACAACTGCCAATTAGTGGCTGATGGGCAAGGGGGGCTGGTGCTCATGAACATCAAGGACTACTGAACACACACACATAATGGAGAGTAGTAGTGTGTGGTGCTCAGACTCCTCATTATTCAGGAGGATTTCTTTGCATCAGCTGCACAGAACAATGTAAATGATACATCCTCTGTCATTACTTTATGCCACCCTAAGATAGGTTTTTTTAAAGGGAATCAGTCACCTAAGAAAACATAGTAACACTATTAAGGAAGAAGGAGCGCAGGAGAAGCCCTGCAGCATGGTTAGGTAAAGTATGGTGCTTGTGGAATTGTCGGTCGCCCGCCGCGCATCACTACATGCCCCATGATTTTAGGTTTGATCCTAAATAAACGATCAGCCGATGACACGATCGGCTGATCGTTGTTTCTATTCCACGAAGCGATTATCGCTCCATGGAATAGGACCCTTAAGCTGCGCCCTATTTACACTGTACTAAGCATGTCCTAAATAGACTTGGCAAATCACCAAAATGGCAGCTGTTGTTTTGAACGATTCGCCTGACCAAAACCCACCAAACGTGAATTGGTGGGGGAGGAAGAATACATGCATGCTGCAGCTCAGCAAAGCCTTTATGACATTTGAGCTTAGAATGTTGCAAACAGCCATCAGCTAAGAGACAGATATCGACGGTTTATCTCCCTCTCAGCTATAAGTCTATGTCAGTAGTTCTAAGCATGACATGGATCTGATGGATAACCATAAACCAATCTTTTGCAGCCCCTTTAAGCCCATAGATCTCTGCAGCAGGCTTCACTCAGGTGTATGGAAAAGAGCACAGACATTTCTGGGGTATAACTCAGTAGTGTTGCAGCATTTTGCTGCGATATGTGTAGGGTGTATATAGGGTTGCCTATATTGTGCCCTGACTTTGGGGCTTCATTATTGGGTGACTCCCAGTATAACCTGGTGAATGTGCAGATGGGTTGCAACAATTGCACTGAATCCATATAATACTGAACGGTCCGTGCACATGGCCCAGCTCCATGCACAGAGCCTGTATGATGGCAGATGGCATTACTATGGTGCACTTTGAAACTGGGAAATGCCATGATTACAAGATTGGTACCAAAACAGTGGTGGCCATAGCTACAGTATGGGCCACTATAGATTATGGAGGTCATGTTATGGGCATATGAGGCCTATAGCCCACAATGGGATGTGGTGCTATGTGAAGAACAGTTGCCATAGCAACCACTCAAAATTCAAAAATTACTATCGTAGGCCCTTTTGAAAATAGATTGGTTGCTATGGGCAACTGCTTAAATGTTTGCATTGCTTCTTGTCGTCTGTTTGGTCTATGTCCTCAGTAGCCCTATGTCCGCACATACCAGATGCTGTGAACTGAACATAACAAACCAGAAACATCTGCGAGCCCGCTCACATGCCGGATTGATAGAACTGATGTTCCCACTTCCCAGTGCGTGAAATACCATCATTGTCACCGGAAGACGAGCTCTGGATAGCTTATCCCTACAGAGCAATTCACTATTAATATTAAGATCAATGGTACAGGACATGGTACGGAAATTCATAATAAGAAAAATGTCTTCTGCTTATTATTCTGAATGACATTTCCATCATGCCTCAGGATACAGCACAGATTTCATCTTCTCTCTGCCCTGCGGGGATCTCTTCAGTGTTCATTGTCATCCCCTGCTGAGTAATGCGCTTTATATGAGATGCTAAAGGGTGTGGGGGAGGGGAAGTGACAACTACTCTGGGCACATTTATGGCTCAGCAAAGTGTTTACCATACTATTCAAATGTTAAGTGTAGAATATATAGAATATAACTATTATAATACTGCCCCTATGTACAAGAATATAACTACTATAATACTGCTCCTATATGCAAAAATATAACTACTATAATACTGCCACTATATACAAGAGTATAACTACTATAATACTGCTCCTATATACAAGAATATAACTACTATAATACTGCTCCTATATACAAGAATATAACTACTATAATACTGCTCCTATATACAAGAATATAACTACTATAATACTGCTCCTATATGCAAAAATATAACTACTATAATACTGCCCCTATATACAAGAATATAACTACTATAATACTGCTCCTATATACAAGAATATAACTACTATAATACTGCTCCCTATCTACAAGAATATAGCTACTATAATACTGCTCCTATATACAAGAATATAACTACTATAATAGTGCTCCTATATACAGGAATATACCTACTATAATACTGCCCCTATATACAGGAATATAACTACTATAATACTGGCCCCTATATACAAGAATATAACAACTATAATACTGCCCCTATATATAAGAATATAACTACTATAATACTGCCCCTATATACAGGAATATAACTACTATAATACTGCCTCCTATATACAAGAATATAACTACTATAATACTGCTCCTATATACAGGAATATAACTACTATAATACTGCTCCTATATACAAGAATATAACTACTATAATACTGCCCCTATATACAAGAATATAACTACTATAATACTGCCCCTATATACAGGAATATAACTACTATAATACTGCCTCCTATATACAAGAATATAACTACTATAATACTGCTCCTATATACAGGAATATAACTACTATAATACTGCTCCTATATACAAGAATATAACTACTATAATACTGCCCCTATATACAGGAATATAACTACTATAATACTGCCCCTATATACAAAAACATAGCTACTATAATGCTGTCAAAATCCAGTCAAAGTGGTGGAGTAGCAGCAGGTAGAAGGTAGGATATATAGCACTACCCAGTGACAGGCAACATTGCTGAAGAGACAGTAAAAAAAGCGGGGGGGGGGGGGGGGGGGGGGGGGGAATAATGTTTATCAATAGGAAATTAGGCGAATCATAGTGAAAGAGACATCCATCCCAATGTATGCAAACACATAAATATGCATCGGCTTGTGCGCAGGCTGCTGGCATTGTGGTGTGCTTTGGCTGGGAGCTGCAGAGTTTACTTGTGATGCTATTTTTGGCGGGGTGCCAGGCAGCGCTCCTCTGGTAATCGGCTGGGTTTGGCATGGTGTCTTGCATTGTTTCCACAATGCTGCTCAAGCTTTGAGCTCTTAATTCCCAGTCTTCTGTTATCAGAGTTGTGAGTTGCAGACGCTGCGCTTCCTAGGAAAGCTCACATCAGTGCGAATCTCACAAGATATATGACTTCAATGGCTCAAGTCAACCATCAACCTCAGCGCCAGCATTCGAAATTATCAGTGGCTGTCACGGCTGGTTTCATCCTCCACTTTGTCTATAGCTATAGATCAGGTAAATTATATTCCATGTTTTCTTTTAAGGGAAAATTTACTAAGACCTTTAATAATGGTCCCAATCAGTGGCCATGACCATAAAACAATGCTCTTATACTCTATACATAGAACACTACAACCTCCAACATGTCCTAACTATAAGACATGACTATAATACAATGCTATTATACTCGATACATAGAACACTACAACCTCCAACACGTAAAAACTATAGGCCCTGACCATAATACACTGAATTGCGGCCACAGAAAACTGACATGTCAGTTCTTTGCAGCACCGTATGGGATCCCGGCAGGAGCGTATACTATGTGCATACGCTCCGGCTGGGATCCCATAGCAGATAAGGCAGTGTTCCACAGCGTGCAAAGTACGTCCGTTGTTGCCGATGGCAACAACGGCCGTACTTTTATGTAGTGTGAACATAGCCTTAACACAACCCGACCACTGGACAGGACCATAATATAATTCTATTACACTCTATAAGTAGAACACTACAACTCCCAACAAGTCCTGACTATAGGACATGACCATAATACAGTGCTATTATATGCTATATATACACAACACTACAACCCCCAACAAGTCCTGACTATAGGACATGACCATAATACAGTGCTATTATATGCTATATATACACAACACTACAACCCCCAACAAGTCCTGACTATAGGACATGACCATAATACAGTGCTATTATATGCTATATACACAACACTACAACCCCCAACAAGTCCTGACTATAGGACATGACCATAATACAATTCTATAATACCCTATATATAGAACACTACAACCCCCAACAGGACATGAACATTGTACAATGCTATTATACTCTATACATAGAACACCACAACCCCCAACATGACCTGGCCACTGGACAGGACCATAATACAATTGTATTACACTCTATACATAGAACACTACAACCCCTAACATTCAGACCACTAGATGTGGCCATCATACAGTTCTATTACATTGATTTAGTGTCCGCTCCAGATATTGTACAGTTAACCACTAGTATGCCGGCCACTGCGCCTATTATCTCATGTTGTTCGGGATACCTCCCCTGAATCTCTAAACTTATTAGATGATTTCTTCTCTGCTTAAAACCTGCTGGACGGCTGTGCGGTTCTCAGAATAGCCCCATCTGGCAGCTCCATAAATCCCCCGTGTCTGTCAGAATGTCAGTGCTACCACGGTACAGCTGGATCCCGACTTCTCCATCTCTGCTGAAAAATTATTTTCTTCACAGAAGCCATCACATTTTTGATACCTGCCATATAGCGGAGTCTACGAGCAGCAGGTGTGTCAGGCGCTGCCCTAGATATACCAAATGGCGTCTTTCTAGCTAATCTTACCGGCTTGTCATGCGTGCCAATCATACATTTATTTATTTATGGTTACTTCCCTGAGCAAAATGTGGGTGATGGCTTATAAGGTGTCAGGTCAATAGTGGAGTCCAGGCGATGGCGGAATGCAGTACGTTCTTCTTGCAGGAACAGGCTTAGTGCCAACAATTACAGCAATATGAAGGCCCAGGCTCTCAGATAAATCTACGCATAACGCATCCAATAAACGCATCTGCAGGTGCTGGGATTGGGGCCCACTGGAAGATCCTTCTGTCTTCTGGTGGGCCAGTCCGACACTGACTACAACACATAAAACTACCAAACAAATAGTGTTACTGATTACATACAGTGCATGCATATAGAGCCCTACAGTCCACCGATCACCATGTAACTAGGTAGTGTCCCAGCACAGGTTTGCCACTAAGTTTTTATACAAGGAGAGTGTGTTTAGTGTTTTCCCCACTAGATGTCACTGTATTCTTTATTGTGTACTATACCTAGTACAGCTGAAGGAGGAAAGGGTTAACTGCTGTATGTCACATGTTGTACTTTTATCCTTTCACAGGTGCAGGCTCTTTTCCCTCACTTTTCCTCCTATCACCTCTCTTCTTGCTTGTTCACACACAGTCCCACCAATCACACACTAGCTAAGTTGTCCCTATAAAAAGGAGCTAGTTCCTGGTGGGAGGGCTTTTTGGTGTCAGTAGAGAGACACAGAGACCACAGTTCCTGCTGCAGTGAAGCCAGGGCCTGGCTTAGGTCAGGGCCCTTGTTAGGGACCAAAAGAGATTTATCCTTTTCTACGTTGGAGACTACAGTCACTATGCAGTTTTAGAAACCTTAGGAGGGAGTAACGTGCTCTGAGGAAATCCTTGTCCATGCCAGGGATACCATTAACAAGACACAGGGCACTCTGAAGTTAGGTACTGACCCCAGTAGAACAAATAGCGTAAGCCAAGCTGAAGTGTGGTGTCCCACCATGGGTGTTCCTTGTATGGCACCTGTCGCAAAAGCCTTGTACTCAAGTAAGGTGGTGATGAAGATATTTATTCGTTTCGCCACCAGATATCAGTATTTTATATATGAGCTTGTATATATGTGTTGCACAGCTGTAGCTACTATAGGGTTATTATGTGTCACGCCAGTAAAATCACTGGCTGAGCTGTTTTGTAATCACCAACACATCACCTGGTAGGTTAACGCACAAGCACACTACAGAAGTATCCTACGGTAACGCACGGCTATTCAGGAAAGGTTCGGAAAGTCTGCTCAACCCAGTTTCAGAGTCCTGGGATCTCGTACAACCCTACTCAGATGGGAATCCGACACTAAAGAAAAAAGGCGGTCAGATCACAGTGTCCATTCATGAGTACGAGTATCTTCTTCTGTTCTTCTCTACACTATCCCACAAGAATAGACTACTACCTGGGCATGGCCCTCAAGACGTTTTCTCTACTCTACCCTGCTGCCTCTACCTCTTGCCTGCAACTGCATTCCCCAAAATGTACTTGACGTGTTTTGTACTGAAGTTCTTACAAGGAAACCAAGTTATCCAGGTTAAGCTACGGGACTGTAGCCTATTATTGTTGCAACTGCAGTTATACACCTGTTCACACTTGGGTTATCCTCAAGCGCAGTGCCGTTTGTGAGGGGGTGGGTTTCAACACCACTCCTGGCCACCGTGACAATTGCCCAAGTGACCCTATGCCCCTGCGCAGCACCCACGACACCGCATATCTACCCCCGCTTATGGCAACTAAAGTGCCCAGATCACTGTGCCATATAACGCCACAAAAATAAAACCCCGGCCTACACCAGGACATAAGTCTGGGAAATTACAGAGGCCCTAGTTTCAGAATCTTTAAAAAATGGTGGAAGCCATGGTGCAGTTACCCACTATACCCTGTTATAGTGCCAAGTATGTATTGATAAGTTTACAGCAGGCCCAGGAGCTGATACACCGTACAGTACAGTGGTTGTAAGTTACATACAGCTGTTTGCGGTTGACACGACCACATCCTGTAGCTATGCTGTTAGATCCTCATACACATGTCCTCAGCTTCCTGCTCACAAAGAGGAAGTGAAAGGGGAGACACTGAACAAGGGCGACGCTGCATCGGCTCTGCTACATGGCTAAGCTATGCAGGCGCCCACAGATATGGTCACTTTTACTTACTGGATTAGGTAACCATTTATTACTACAGCTTAGAAGGTTGTCACATTTCCTGATTATATCAACTCCTCCCAATAACCATAATGAGCAAACATCATCCATGTCACCCTATCTCTCTGTCTCTCTCTCTGGGCATACCCAGACAAAAAGGACCCCCTGGGTTTGGGGTTTGACTTAGAGCTAAACTGAGGAGCAGAGTATAAGAGACCCCCAGTTTTCCCCCTTTACCCCTTCAACAGGCATCTGGACTTCACTGCAGGGAAGCCTCAGGTTGTTTCTCTTAGAGTAGTCCGTGAAAACTGAAAATTCCAAAGCATGGTTCCAATAGGGGAGAGGTGTAGTCAGGGGCGGTCTTGGCATTTCTGGGGCCCCAAGCGAAGTTATGTCTGGGGCCCCCCTCGACACGCGTTCCAAAACAATAGACCGCTGTGTGTTGCCCCCAGTAGTATATACCCCTTGTGCGCTACCGCCAGTAATATATACTCCTTCTGTGCTGCCCCCAATAGTATATACCCCTTGTGTCCTGCCCCCAGTAGTATATAGACCCCTGTGTGTTCCCCCAGTTATATATAGCCCCCCCGTGTGCTCCCCCAGAAGTATATAGACCTCCTGTGTGCTGCCATAGTTGTATATAGACACACTGTGTGCTCCCTCAGTGGTATTTAGCCCCCCTGCGTGCTCCCCCACTTGGAAATAGACCTCCTGTGTGCTCCCCCACTTGGATATAGACCCCCGTGTGCTCCTGCAGTAGTATATAAACCCCCTGTGTGGTTCCCCCAGTAGTCTATAGACCCTCTGTGTGCCCCACCAGTATTATATAGACCCCTTGCGTGCTGCTCCAGTAGTATACAGACCCCTGTGTGCTCCCCCAGTTATATATAGACCCCTTGTGTGCCCCACCAGTATTATATAGACCACTTGTGTGCTGCCCCAGTAGTATACAGAGCCCTGTGTGCTCCCCCAGTTATATATAGACCACCTGTGTGCCTCACAAGTAGTATATAGACCCCCTGTATGTTCCCCCAGTAATATACAGACCTCCTGTGTGCCCCACCAGTAGTATATAGCCCCCTGTGTGCTCCCTCAGTCGTATATAGCCCCCCTGTGTGCTCCCCCACTTGGATATAGACCTCCTGTGTGCTCTCCAAGTTGTATATAGACCCCATTCTGCTGCCCCAAGTAGTATATAGACCCCCTGTGTGCTGCCCCCAGTAGTATATAGACCCCTCTGTGAAGCCCCAGTAGTCTATAGCCCCTGTGTGCTCCCCCCATTTATATAGACCCCCGATGTGCGCTCCCCCAGTTAAACAGACCCCTGTGTGCTCCCCCTCCCATATAGTATATAACACAATAAAACAAACACTTATACTCACCTGGGTCCGGGCGTCTCCTCTTCTCTTCACTCTTGTGGCCGCAGGAAGGGTTTTCCCTGCGATCACAAGAGGCCGCACTCCCCTTGTCCTGGCGCGGATGCTCCAGTGATGTCACTGGAGCGCCGGCACCACAAGGACAAAGCTGCCACTTGTGACCGCAGGGAAAACCCTTCCTGCGGCCACAAGAGTGACTGACAGGAAGGGGGCCAATGTCTCCCGCCCTGTCAGTGCTGTTGCATGTAACTATGAGCGCTCATTACGAGTGCTCATAGTTACAGTTCAGATGGCAGCAGCGAGCGGGGCAGCAGCCCTGTCCAGCGGTCTTGAGCACTAGAGCGGGGCGTAGGGGCCCCCATGGATGTTGGGGGCCCCAAGCAATCGCTTGGGGTGCTTGGTGCCAAAGACCGCCACTGGGTGTAGTCAGACGGGACAAGGACAGAGTAGGTAAACAGGAGAGAGAGTTGTAGTAAGACAGGCCAAGGTCAGGGCAGGAGAAAGGGGGAAAGAGGTGTAGGAAGACAGGCCAAAGTCAGGGGAGGAGAAACGGGAAAGAGGTGAAGTAAGACAGGCCAAGGTCAGGGCAGGAGAAAGGGGAAAGAGGTGTAGTCAGACAGGCCAAAGTCAGGGGAGGAGAAACAGGAAAGAGGTGAAGTAAGACAGGCCAAGGTCAGGGCAGGAGAAATGGGAAAGAGGTGTAGTCAGATAGGCTGAAGTCAGGGGAGGAGAAATGAGAAAGAAGTGCAGTCAGACAGGGCAAGGTCAGGAAAAATGGGAAAGAAGTGAAGTCTCACAGGGCAAGGTCAGGGCAGGAGAAGCGGGAAAGAAGTGTAGTCAGACAGGGCAAGGTCAGGGTAGGAGAAAGGTGAAAGAAGTGTAGTCAGACAGGGCAAGGTCAGGGTAGGAGAAAGGTGAAAGAAGTGTAGTCAGAAAGGGCAAGGTCAGGGCAGGAGAAACAGGAAAGAAGTGTAGTTAGACAGGGCAAAATAAGGGCAGGAGAAGCGGGAAAGAGGAGTAGTCAGACAGGCCAAGGTCAGGGCAGGAGGAACGGGAAAGAATTGTAGTGAGACAGGTAAGGTCAGGGCAGGAGAAGCGGGAAAGAGGAGTATTCAGAGAGGCCAAGGTCAGGGCAGGAGAAATGGGAAAGAAGTGTAGTCAGACAGGGCAAGGTCAGGGCAGGTGGTGTTCACTCAGAAACGGTAGATGGACAAGGCTGGGGGAATACTCTCATATTGGTAAACAATCTGGAGGTTAGGGCAGGTGACAGACAGACAGACAAGGTCATAAAACTAGTTGGAGAAGAAGCCAAATAGTCAGTACTATAAAATTCCTTTAGACCCTTTAGGAACCTTGGAATGGTATTCGCACAAGGAGCAATGGGAGATAATTTAAAAGACAGCAGAGGAGATCATCAGCAGGAAAAATAAAGCAATAGCTATGGCATCAGATCAGCACTTTATGTCGTCCCTTTTCTAATTCCCACTAAGGTGATAAAATTTACATATAACAGCACTCTAGCCCTTATTGTTCTTCACCAGCTCCCAGGATATTTCCTCAAGACCAAAACCCTTCCAGTCATCCAATAAAATAATTTAGGCCTGGATCTCTTGATATCTAAGATATGCCTTCAAACAAATAGACACATAGATGGAATTGGGTATCTGTAAAGATGTCGGGAGACAGAAGTTGTAGCACCGCAGAATAATCTGTTTGAGAATCGTATACAGGCCCCCAAACAGAGGAGTCAACGTGAAGCAAGGAGGTGTTGGGGGACACATGTGAAGAAGAGCCAAACCTTGGCAGACATTGGGACAGGTTGGTGCTTTATATCTGCATGCGAGAGATTCCTCTTCAGAGAATTCTTACTATCCTGCCAAATATCATGGAAGTCGGTGACTGTAAAGTTGGCAACTGGAACTTCACAAAGTGAGGGGTTAGGAAGAGGTAGTCGGGAATGAGGTCCGTAGGTGACTCGTGTCTTATCGGGAGAAGAAAAGCTAAGAACCACGAATGAAAAGTAACCTTTATTAAAACAATATAAAATATCTATTACTGAAAAACACCAAAGTAAGGACTACTTCTGTTGCTGTAGGGGTGGGAAAAAGTACTTAACCTTAATAGGCCTATTACACCCTCGGGACCCACAAAGAGCTTCTATCTCTTCATTTTGCAGACCGCGGTCATGTATCTAATGAAATTGTCTCCAGTCCAATGTTATAGATATTTCCTCAGGAAATGCGGCAGGACAGTGAAGACATGACTTTAGTGGGTTTTGATGAGGATGTTGTCAAGCCACACCACAAAAAAGACTCTCTACCTGCATGGGCTTACCATAGGACATACTGCATCAGTCTTTGGAAGGTGGTTGCTGAGTTCCACATTTCCTTTCTTGAAGATTGATATATCCCTATGAGGTCATCTAGAGTAAATAATCATCGATAATAAGTCCCTTCCCCGAAGAAAGACACCAAGGTCCCATTGTTCTAAGGAAGCTCAGAAGCCAGAACTAAATAGAGTAATGGCCTATGGTGGAGGTGCATGAAAAAGACTAAGGCAGAGAGGAGGCTGCAAACAATGCCCAACCAGGCTCTTCCAGGACCCTTACGAAAGCAGGAAATCCTGTAGGTTAGACATAACAAGATTGCTCTGCTATCACAGTACCAAAAATCCAGGCTAATGCATCTTCTAACACTATGTCAGGACACTATGAAGCCTACTTCTGCTCTAATAGACAAGAATTCTGTAAGACATACTGATCATAGTAAGGTGGTACTGACAAGCACAGGAAGCACATGGTAGCAAAGGCAAACATGCAGGTGGCAGTACCTGAGACAGGAGCCGGAGGAAATAGAGCAACCAGAGATGAGATGCTCTGCAGAAACTAATGTTGACGGCTATGCTGGAAAGACAATTCCTTAAGGCCCTGTTCCACGGAACGATTATCGTTCGCAAACTCGCTCCAACGACCACTCGTTAATGATTTTTTTTAATGAACAATAACACATATCACACGTGGGAACTTGCGGTTGTTACATGGTCGTTTAAAACGTTCGCCGGGGTGATCATGACCATACGACACATCTACTTTTTTTTTACACCTTTTTAAGAACGACTGAAAGATTTCTAATTTTACGAACTGATTAGCAAATTCTTTCTTTCAAAGACCAACGATTTTTTTCGACATGCTGAAAAACTATTTTGAATGACAATATAACGATTTTGCCTTTGTCGTTCGCTCGTTTACACCAATTTTACAAAGCGATTATCGTTAACAAGCGATCGTTGGAACGAGTTTATGAACGATAATTGTTCGGTGGAATAGGGCCTTTAGCCTGGTTTTGAATTCCGACCAAGAGTAGTTTAGACCTGTAAGACAATGTAGCACTTTACAGTAACCTAGGAATCTTATTGCTCAGGCAGGGGATGGATCCTTAAGTAACTTGGGGTGACAGAACATTGGCTAAAGAAGAAGAAAGAGGACAGTGGTGGTGGGAAAAGGAGATTTCTGAAGGTGGATGAAATCCATCCATCAATACTATCATGAAATGTGAATATGACACAAATTTAAGGAATGTTGGAGCCCAGAACAGGACCAGCTACCTGTGATGTCCTAGGGCTCCACACAGGTCTCCACTAATGTCTGTCTGGTGGGAAATCAGAAGCTGAGTCCATTCTGCTTGCTTACGTTTGTGATATTGTAGTAAATAATGTAGGGCGATGACTTCACTGATACAAGAGAATTCCAGGTCCACGTCATGCTGAATGTTCTCACGCAGTCTCAGGTGACAACCATGACATCTGTGTCCACCAAGACCCAGGGCCTATAATACTATAGATGCAATGTACAGTATAAAATTCTTACATCACATTCTATTAGTAAGGAAATAATGGGACTCTTGAAAAAATGGTAATATGCCTCGGCTGAGTTCCATCACACATCTCACTAATTCCCTGTCCTCCCTGCTGGAAACCCATCCATCACATAGTCCTCCATACCGCAACACGTCCTGCTGCTTATTACCCGACACATTCTCGCTGTGTTGCTTCTCCTTTCTCAAGGAACATGCAGACTGCACATAGCAAATCTTAAACACTGTACAACAAGACCCGCTGTGATGAGTGACTTACTCAGAACCCCATGGGGCCCCCGAGACACATGTCACTGGCTCCAATATTATGCAGGTTGTAACTAGTAGTCACATTATTTACTGCAACAACTGCATGTAACACTGGAACATGGAATTTTCTGTGGTTATGGATGGAAACTATGGGAAAAGATAGATAGATGATAGATAGATAGATAGATAGATAGATAGATAATAGATAGATAGGAGGTAGATAGATAGATAGATAGATAGATGATAGATGGATAGATAGATAACTAATGAGGCCATCCACCTTTTTAGGCCAGCACACCTTGCAGGCGTCAGGAAGTGAATTCCACAAGGTGGCGAACACCCTCCATACTTGATCCTTACCTGTTACAGCACCTCCATCAGTTGGCAAATTTGAGAAGTGAGGGCAGATCTTACAACCCAATCCAGAATATCCCAAACTGGTTCATTGGGGATACAGGCCGGTGAGTTTAGGGGGAAAGGTAGAGTGGACAATTCATTATCCTGTTCCTCTAACCACTACTTAATGATCCAAGTCCGATGACACAGAGCATTGTCCTGTTAAAAGATGGTCCCTTTTTTTAGGGAAGACATGGGTCCTGTAGTTCCTTTAATGGTCCCTAAAGTGTTCACCATTCAATAATTGTAGTATGATGAAGATCGAGTAGGGGACATTCCAGCTTGTAGCAATTCAGGAGCTTGAAATAAAATCATGTCTTTACATCCCGGGGACACAGCTGGATATATATAAGATACCATGTGTCTCAAAGTATACTGTACTTGTATGTACTACCCGCCGCTAGCCCCCCCCCCCCCCCCAAACGGGGATTGAGACCTCCCAAAAGTTTCATCTCTGAAAAAGCACAACTGTGAATGCAGCTCTGGAGTACAATAAAATGTAAACTCTCTATGTGAATAATCCTGTACACAAACCAAATGCTCTGTACTAGTCATAGTGGGTGCAATACTTGACCACAAGGCACCGTGAATGCTCTGGTATCTGATGACGTCTTCCATGTTTTATAGTTTGCTTCTTGGTACATTCTGCTGTAGAGGATAGATGTAGCTATTGCTTTATATGGAGCTGACAGCAGGACGGTATTACAGTAAGTGTATAGAAAGGTCACACTGAGTGAATGTACATTCTCTCAATGCCAAATCATTTTCTGTAGAAACTTATCTCACATCAGATATTTAGAAACTGTGGACGCTTCACCTTCCTGAAGAAGAAAGGATACTGTGCTTATAGGTACGACGGGTTTTACACTTCCAGATCTTACTGTTATCATGGTGCCATATGTTCTGTAGGAGGAATGTGTTCTGAATACTGTCATGTCTAAATGTTGACTGAGTTTTTTTTGCATTTTATGGTAAAACAAGGATATATACGGCATATATCAACTACAGGGTGTCTAAGTCTCTCTGTATATCCCTGTATAGATATTTATTTTTTCATTGTGTGAAAGGATACTGGAATCCCAGAGGAAACCTATACGCAGAAGTGAGAATCTGTGTTAGCAAGTGTGAATATAGGCGAATTCCCTTTCAGAAGTGTTCATGAAGCAAATGTCCCAACATGTTTCCCCCAGTAATGTCTAGAGTCATCAGCAGACATACAGTACAAAGTCATTTGACTCTCTCCACCTCAGGCATCGGAGAGAGCTGTCTGAGAAAATATTACTTTACTGAGAAGTAGATGCTTCGCTCAAACTTCCAGAAGATGTGGTTGGTAAATCTACAATAACTGAATGTAAACCTGACTGGGATAAACATATTATTATTATTTATTTATTTATAAAGTGCCCTTAATTCTAGAGCGCTATGCAAGCGATAGGGGGTAACAAACAGGAACAATACAAGATCAAAAACGCATTACATGAAGGCAAATGGCAGACTGGTACACGGGGGAAGAGGACCCTGTCTGTGAGGGCTTACAATCTATAAGGTAATGGAAGAGAAACAGGAGGTAAAATGCAGCCAGTCAAAGAGTGATGCAGAATTATTATAGGTTGGAGCCTAGTTTGAAGAGATAGGTTTTCAGGTTACTTTTAAAGGACTTGATGGTGGGTGAGAGCTGGATGTGTCAGGGTAGTGAGTTCCAGAGTATGGGGGAGGCTCGGGCAAAGTCTTGGAGGTGGTTGTGCGAGGTACGAACAAGGGGGGAGCGCAGACGGAGGTCACTGGAGGATCGAAGGTTGCGCGAGGGACGATAGCGGGATATCAGGTTGGAGATGTACAGAGGGGACAGGTTGTGGATGGCCTTGTAAGTCATGGTCAACAATTTAAAGTGAACAGGTTGGTCAATGGGGAGCCAGTGGAGGGAATGGAAGAGGGGAAAGGCAGAGAAGAAGCGAGGGGAAAGGTGGATTAGTCGGACAGCAGAATTAAGGATAGACTGGAGAGGAGCAAGGGAATTAGATAGAAGGCCAGAGAGGAGGATGTTACAGTAGTCCAGGCGACAGATGATGAGAGCATGTACCAGCAGTTTGGTAGAGTCAGGGGTGAGAAAAGATTCTGGAAATGTTTTTTAAGTTGAAGGCGGCAGGAGGTGGTCAGGGCCTGAATATGTGGTTTAAAAGACAGGGCAGAATCAAAGGTGACCCTAAGGCTGCGGACTTGGGGGACAGGGGAACAGAGTGCAGCCATTGATAGTGATTGACAGATAAGACGGCAAAGTGGAGCGAGATGGGGGAAAGATGATAAGTTCTGTTTTGTCCATGTTGAGTTTTAGAAAGCGAGAGGAGAAGAAGGAGGATATGGCCGATAGCCACTCTGGAATCCTGGATAGCAAAGAGGTGACATCCGGACCAGGGCTGTGGAGTCGGTAAGCCACAGCTCCGACTCCAACTCCGACTCCTGAATTTTATCAGGACCGACTCCAACTCCGACTTCTTCATAAATGGCCAGTCATATACCAGGGGAGTTATTTATCACACTGGCTCAGCAGCTTCTCCCTAATGTCCTACATGATCCTGGGGCGACTTCTGAGTGAATAAAGGAATACTGTATATAAAGCAGATTCTCCTGTGTGTGCAGTGGATGCAGCCTCCATGTCCTAAACTACTCACAAGACTTGATGGAGGAGGTGGTCTTCTATGTTTCTAACTAAATATTCACCATACTTAAAGAAACACTGCTAACAATGCCAGATACCTGTAATATAGAGGTCAGCCATAGTGATATACAGGGGGTCACACATAGCGATATAGAGGGGTCACACATAGTGATATAGAAGGTCACTGTGTGGGCACGCAATAGCACGCACACATACACACACACACAGCCTGCTGCAGCTATAGAACACACCACACACACTCGGCTTAATGCGACCATAGCACACATACACATAGCCCGCTGCAGCCATAGTGCACACACACACAGCTTGCTGCAGCCATAGCACACACACACACACAGCCTGCTGCAGCCATAGCACACACACACACACACACAGCCTGCTGAAGCTATAGCATACACACACACAGCCTGCTGCAGTCATAGCATACACACAGCCTACTGCAGCCATAGCGCGCACACACACACACACACACACACACACACACACAGCTGCAGCCATAGAACACTGAAGAAAAACACACAATCTTCTCCCAGAGAGAAAACACCACACTGAGGACAGAGGTTACAGCTACACTACTTCTGTCTTCTTCTCCTCCTCTATATTACACAGGATATCTTCATATTCCACTGCTGCTCATATACAGTCATCCAGCATCCAGGAAGAGAACAGCACAGATCTCCCCCCACACAATGGACTCTTCCAGCTCAGAAACAAACTGCCAAATAGTTACCGACAACTTCTCCCCGACCCCCCTTATCTAATAGGGCCAGTGTCCTATTAGAATGTTGCTCATAATATATATATTCATGAGCAAAACTTGTAAAATTCATATCAAAATTCAATTCTACATTTTCTAAAGATTTTTTTAAAGCTGGAGTCAGAACATTTTTCCGATTCCAGCCAAAACTAGCTCCAACTCCGACTCCACGACTCCGACTCCACAGCCCTGATCCGGACCAGAGAGGATGATCTGGGTATTATCGGCGTAGAGGTGGTACCTGAAGCCGTGGCATTCAGCATCCGGCAGGCTCTAGGATCTTGGGCGCCAACACGTCACAACCCGGCTGATGGACTGGCCGCTCAGTCAGTCTGACAGTGACTGGGAAGGGACACCGCTCTAGTCACAGATTGGCTGAGTGGCCACTCCATCAGCCGGGACAGGCCTTTCCATGGAGTCGTGATTCCATTCCAAGTCGGGAGAAATGCCTTCCGGTGAGGGTCCCGAGTCCGGTCCCACCGCTCACCACAGGCACAGGGAAAGGTAAGTTAGTATTTGTAATCAATTTCCCCCCTGCTGGCTGCCGGATTTTATGAATCGCGGGACTCCAAAATCATGCAGGTCCTTCCTCCCCCAGGATAGTGCATGTGGCACAGTGAATCACGCAGGTTGGAGGGGCAGGGAGCTGAGCAGGGGTTACTTGCTCCCATTCGTGCCACTGTGATGTTCAACTGGATCCTCATCCTAAGGACAAGATGGAATTGGGCTGGCATCCTGCTACTTACCTATTTTAACAACTGGTTCAGCGGCTGCTCCTAAACTGCTCTTGAAAATGGAAGATCTAGTGTAGTCCCATGTCTCATACCAAACACATGAGGAACTCCATCCACTACACTACAGGGATGCTGCCGGGGTGTGATAATACAGATACAGGGAGACAATACACTACCGAGTGCTCCCTCTGCTATGAAAATGGGGATCAAAGTGCAAAGGGGTTACCATAGAGAAGCAGGCAGGACAATGGAGGCAGGAGAGGACTGATAACACGTGCAGGTGCAGACACTATACAGAGTGAACAATGGAGCTGTGACCAAGACCAACGCACTGAGGCGTTCATATGCACCATTTACGTCGTCTAACCTTTGGTTCAACAGCTGGTGCAAAACTACAATTCCCATCATGCCCACACAGCTGAAGACATAAAGTAACTTAATGCATGTGGATCTTAAAGGGGTTATTGGAGTTATTTTTACTTGTCCTCTATTCATAGTATATAAGATTTTGTGCGTGTGGTCGGGGGGAGGGGGGTTGATTGATGGGTAGCGGTCCGACCTGTACAGGAGGAAAACAGTACTACAAATACAAAGCTTGGAACATCATGCCATATAATACAGCAATAACCTTCCATATCCAACATGTATGACATTGCGGAGTTGCGAACGTCTAAGTCAGAGATGGGGAACCTTCTACCCTCCAGCGGTTGCAAAACTACAATTCCCAACATGCTTGGACAGCCAAAGCCTAAGCATGATGGGAATCGTAGTTTTGTAACAGCTGGAGGGCCGAAGGTTCCCCATCCCTGGTCTAAGCGGTGAAGGGTAGGAAAAAAGGGGTTATTGCTAACCCAACCGGGAAGGGTAATGGACGAGTGGATTAGGGTAGGGCAAACCAGTACAGGACCAACCAGAAACCGCAGACATGAACAGTGTACATACCATCAATCATCCTATAAACATATACCTGAATAGAAGCAATGCTGCACGGGAACCTATATGGTGCGCCATGTGCTTCAACAAGGACGCAAAAGGGAGGAGTCGGGAAAGGGGGGGGGGGCACACTGAATCCGTGTGGCCCTGAGTAGGGGCACAGAGGTCTGGCGCCTTTATGGTAATGTAACCAGGAACAGAATTGATTTTCATTTGCAGAAGTTAAGAAAATCTATCAGATATGAGTTCACCTTTAGGCAATATTCATAGCACCGTGGGTGCAGATGGGGGGCAGTTTATATATAGTATATTAGGTGTAATATCATCAGAGCTGAGCTGTTACTTCACATCTGGATGAAGACAACCGCTGTCTATTCCATGGACAACCAGCAATGTAGGAAGGTGACATAAAATAACTATAAGTGCAAAAGTAACATAAAGATTTGTAACGTTTGGCCCCTTATTCTGAACGTGTTTTTTATCCTTTTTTTATATGAATCAGATTGGACAGACGGTGGGGACTGTCATTGATTCTAGAAATGACCCAGTGCATGTATGGTGACAGTCCTGTAAACCTTCGAGTCCTCTCACACTGCGGTTCCTTCTGCCTCCGGATGTTTGCCCACCCCTCCATTACAGGTTAGGACTGGTTGTGTCTCCAGGCTGATAATGGCCCGATCCAGTGAAGTATGGAATTGCAGTGTGAAATACTCCAAAGTCAGCATACCGATTGTTTCCATGTATTTACTATAACCCTGCCTAGTTGTGTTAGATTAACCCTTCAGAGTGGTGACGGGTGATGTTAGTGCTGTCACTGCTGTGACTGACCCCACACAGTCTCCCCCATGGTGCACAGCTATTTCTCACTCTCTACATTTCACAGGACAGGACCAGAGCTGGTTGTTTGCTATTAGTTACACACACAGGTCAGGGTGGATTAGGATTAGTAGTGATCCCGGTGGCGTGGTCCTTTTAATAGAGCCAGTGCACAAGAAGAAAATGGCGCCGATCACGGAAATCGGGTGGCGTTTACACAGCCCAGACGTCTTTCTCTGGATCTCTTTACCTCTCTTTCTCCTGCACACAGAACATGTTAAGTTCTGCCCCTCTATGTAATTTGTCCTGCTCTCTCTGTTACTAGAGACAGATTTCTCCCAACAACAGGTGGTGACACCTAGTGGCCAAAGATTTGGAACTATTTTTCTGTGGTAAGGAGTATTTTTGGTAAAAGTGATTTGACATGGAGGGAACTTTAAATGATCACTATAAATAACGTCATGGTCCAATGAAAAGGTACCCAGTCCCCTATCAGCTGAACTGTATGGGGGACATTTATTAACTGCCATAAAGTGAATATTGTGGCGCAGAGGGGTCAGATGCGAATAAATTTGCACACGTATGAATAAATTATTTGCTTCAGCTCCGCTTGTGCCAGGGTGATGGGAAGGGGGCGTAAAAGTGAGGGTGTGGCCACATGCACAGGGGGAGTGGCCTATTTTTCCCCCAGCTCTGATGTACATGGGATTTGCATTGCATTGTGCCTCTACATAAATCTGGCGACCCTCGGTGCTGCGGGGACATTTTTAAGCTTTATCCTAATAACTAATGTCCCCCTATGAGTATTAGAAAATAGCTCAACAATCTCAATCAGCTATTTTCATATTTTCCATAGAATCGTAAACTAACCAAGGAAGATCAACCTTCTGTGGGATATAGTAGGCCGTGGACCCCCATTCTATGCACCACTGACAGTCCCAGGAGTTGAAAGTGGCTCTAGGATCTAGGGCAATTGTGCTGGATTTCCTAGTGATGGCAGCATGGCCAGCAACCACAACCTCTGGGATGGAAGGTCGTGGCACTCTATGTGGACAACTACCCTATTTCCTCATAAGACATACCCAGAAAATAAGACCTAGTAGAGATTTTGAAAAATGGCTAAATATAAAGCCTCCCCTAAAAGTAAGACCTAGCAAAGTTTTTGTTTGGAAGCATGCCCGCCCAACAGAATACTGTTGCCCGCTGCTATACCGTACACCAGGCGTCCTCAACTGGCGGACCGCGGTCCGAACCCGGACCGCGGAGGCCAGCTGTCCGGACCCCTGGTCAGACCTCCTAACCGCCCCGGATCCGGTCCGTCCCGCTCCCCACTGGCGTACTGTCCTTAGATGTCAGTACGCCTGTGGGGCTGGGGGCAGTGTCGGTCCGGCCCCCGGCTGATACGCGCTCTCTGGGGATGTCCCGGGGATTCCCCAGCAGAGCGCGCACCACAGACCTCAGTGTACGCTGTCGGCCTGTCCTTCCCGGAAGTGCAGGCCGGCGGCGTACGCTGAGGTCACTGATGCGCGCTCTGCTGGGGAATCCCCGGGACATCCCTACAGAGCGCGTATCAGCCGGGGGCCGGACCGACGGGAAGAGAAGAAGACAGCCGCAGCGGGGAGAAGAAGACAGCCGCAGCGGGGAACGAGGTGCTAGGTGAGTTGTTTTTGTTATTTTTTTTTTCTGTCTGGGGGGCATCTACAAGGGGAGAGCGCACAGGTGGACTATATACTACAGGGGGGACCTCACAGGGGGCTATATACTACTGAGGGGGCTATATACTACTGGGGGGAGTGCACAGGGGGCTATATACTACAGGGGGGACCTCACAGGGGGCTATATACTACTGAGGGGGCTATATACTACTGGGGGGAGCGCACAGGGGGCTATATACTACAGGGGGGACCTCACAGGGGGCTATATACTACTGAGGGGGATATATACTACTGGGGGGAGTGCACAGGGGGCTATATTCTACAGGGGGAGAGCGCACGGGGAGGCTATATACTACTGGGGGGACCTCACAGGGGCTATATACTACAGGGGGAAAGCACAAGGGGGGCTATATACTACTGGGGGGAGAGCACAGGGGCGCTATATACTACTGGGGGGAGCTCACAGGGGGCTATATACTACAGGGGGACAGCGCATGGGGGGGCTATATACTACAGGGGGAGCTCACAGGGGGCTATATACTACAGGGGGGAGCTCACAGGGGGGCTATATACTACTGGGGGGGAGCTCACGGGGGCTATATACTACTGGGGGGAGCTCACAGGGGGCTATATACTACAGGGGGAGAACACAGGGGGGCTATATACTACTGGGGGAGCTCACAGGGGGCTATATACTACTGGGGGACAGCGCACAGGGGGCTATATACTACAGGGGGAGAGCGCACAGGGGGGCTATATACTACTGGGGGACAGCGCACAGGGGGCTATATACTACAGGGGGAGAGCGCACAGGGGGGCTATATACTACTGGGGGGAGCTCACAGGGGGCTATATTCTACAGGGGGAGAGCGCACGGGGAGGCTATATACTACTGGGGGGAGCTCACAGGGGGCTATATACTACAGGGGGAGAGCGCACAGGGGGGCTATATACTACTGGGGGAGCAACAGGGGGCTATATACTACTGAAGGAGAGCGCACAGGGGGGGCTATACACTACTGGGGGAGCAACAGGGGGGCTATATACTACCAGGGCAGTCACCCCCTTTGTACCTAATATCAAAAACCTGGTGAGAGAGAAAAAAATGCCAATTTTCCCGCTAATAAGCAGAAATTCTGTATATAAATAGTTGAACGTTTGTGACAAAGTAACAAAACACGTTTCCTACTGATGTTCAGCTCGGACCTTCACCTGACAATAGACCCCGGTAAGTGGACCTTCACTAAAAGTTGTTGAGTACCCCTGCCGTACACTGTCCCTACTGTGCTGTACAAGTGTGTTGTCATGAGCTCCCCCTGGTGGCTGGAAGTTGCCATACTATACACTGTCCATGTTGTGCTGTACAAGTGTGCTGTGGTGAGCTCCCCCTGGTGGCCGGAAGCCGCCATACTGTACTCTGTCCCTGCTGTGCTGTACGAGTGTGCTGTGGTGAGCTACTCCTGGTGGCCGGAAGCCGCCATACTGTACACTGTCCCTGCTGTGCATGTGACATGTTAATCCTTCTTCATGGAAAAATAAGACATCCCCTGAAAATAAAAGTCGACCTAAGGGATTAAACTATTACATATAAAGCTATAAACTATATTACAGGGCAGATGTTCTGCTGTGGATCAATACTGATATTAGTCCAATAAAATGCTTCCTGCTTACAGATGGAAATGGACATAGAAAAGGTTAGGGTTTAGATGAAAAGGTAACCTCAATAAATCCACTTCACTGGTGATCTCTATCCTGTGGCTCTCCAGCTATTACAGAACTACAACCCCCAGCATGCCCCAGAGCCAGTGGCTATCTGGACATTCTGAGAGTTGTTCCGCAACAGGTGGAGAATTACAGCTTGGGGATCGTTGCATTATACTAAGTGTAAATCGCTATGCAGTGGCGTAGCTACCATAGAGGCAGGGTAGGTAGTTGCTATGGGGCCCGTGCAGGAGGGGGGCCCAGGGAAGGAGGCAAGAGCGTGTGTCCTTCTGCTTAACCCCTTATGTACTGCAGTGTGTAAGTGACCCAGTGTTCACTTACATGCTGCAACACAAAAAAGGGTTAACAAGCAGAAGACAGAGATCTCTGCTTCACTGCACTGATAACCTCTGACCTCTGCTGCTGAAATCAAGTAGGAAAGGAAGATGTGCAGAGCTCCCTGCAGAGGTCAGGGGTTATCAGTGCACCAGCAGTAAAGCAGTGCTTTGGGTTGTGCGTAGGGGAGGGGGGCCCCTCAAAATTTCTTGCTATGGGGCTCCAGGAATCCTAGTTACGCCCCTGTCGCCATGGCTTTATATTAGCAGGGGGTCAATAGGGAAACACCATACCCACACTGCAGTTTTGTCCCTTTTCTTTTTTTTTTTTTTGTTATGGCAGTTTTTTTTTGTGTGTTTTTCGCATACATCTCTAGAAGTAAAAAAAAAAGCACATTTTTTTTCTGCATAAATAACTACGGCCGTTTTTTATCACTGCGTTGTGTGCATTGGACGTCCGTCCTCCTATTGACTTCAATGCATTGCCATTGCTGTCAGTTAAATCGTGGCAAAAACGTTGTGTGAACCTTTATGTGGTTGTATGTCCTGCCCCCGCCATAGCCGTAATACAGCCCGGCATAGCCGTAATACAGCCCGGCATAGCCGTAATACAGCCCGGCATAGCCGTAATACAGCCCGGCATGGCAGTAATACAGCCCGGCATAGCCGTAATACAGCCCGGCATGGCAGTAATACAGCTCGGCATGGCAGTAATACAGCCCGCCATGGCCGTAATACAGCCTGGCATAGCCGTAATACAGCCTGGCATGGCAGTAATGCAGCTCGGCATGGCAGTAATACAGCCCGGCATAGCCGTAATACAGCCTGGCATAGCCGTAATACAGCCTGGCATGGCAGTAATGCAGCCTGGCATGGCAGTAATGCAGCTCGGCATGGCAGTAATACAGCCCGGCATGGCAGTAATACAGCCCGGCATGGCAGTAATACAGCCCGGCATGCAGCCGCTTCCCGCCTCACCTGTGAGGAGATCTCTGACTGCTGCAGGCCGGCTCTAGCGCCTCCGCGGGCGCTTTGTTTGTGGGCGTGGCCGAGCGCTCGGAAGGGCGCAACTATGCAGATGAGGGGGCGTGCCCAGGTGACGCTTGGAAGCAGCTGTGTGCAGAGTAGCAGGCAGAGCGCAGTGCGCCCGGGGAGAGCGGAGACACCGCGCAGCCTCCAGCAGCAGCAGCTACATCCCAGGCAGCAGCAGCAGCACCGAGTACCGGAGCGGCATGGCTGACCCCACGGGCAGCGACGAGGTCGAGGACACCACCATCCGCTTCGCCAGGAAGGGCGCCCTCCGCCAGAAGAACGTGCATGAAATCAAGGACCACAAGTTCACTGCGCGCTTCTTCAAGCAGCCGACCTTCTGCAGCCACTGCACCGACTTCATCTGGTGAGGGGGGGGGGAGACCGACCTGTCTGTGCATGGGGGGGGGCCGACCCCGACCGATCTGCCTGTGCTGCATCCCGCATCCCTGGCTGTGTCTGCCTGCAACCATTAACCCCTTGCCTGCCATCCCTCAGTTACCCCCCCCCTGCCACTATTACCATATGGCTTTACCCAATTTGCGCCAATGCACATGAGATAGCAGGGATAAGATGCCCATGGGGGTAAGATCGCAGCCAAGATCAGATGCCCGTGATCGCCAATGGATGTTGAGGGTCAACAGGTCGTTGCCGACATGGGGGGGTGGGGGTACAGGTCGGTGCTACATCAGATCCTATATAAAATACCGGAAAGGATTCGTAGACTTATATGGCTTCATCCATAGTTGTCCAATTGTTGCATTGTATCAGATCTGCGTAATTTTTTTATATTTATTTTGCCCCTTGATGGTAACCATGCTGGGATTGGTCCGTCAATGGCCGAGCATCCTCTAGTCCAGGTATAGGGAACCTCCGGCCCTCCAGCTGTTGCAAAACTACAATTCCCATCATGCCTGGACAGCCAAAGCGAAGCTTTGGCTGTCCAGGCATGATGGGAATTGTAGTTTTGCAACAGCTGGAGGGCCGGAGGTTCCCCACCCTTGTTCTAATCGGACCCCTTCGCCTCTATGTCAGTATTCAAATACTTGGTGGGGGAAGGGACGGATCGGGGGGAAGCTCAGATTTAGGGATATTTTGTATTAATACGTAATTTGATAAAGTTCTGTGAGTTTCTATTGGTCACGATGCTCCATCTGGGCACCACCATAGTATTTCCCATACAGATGTGTTCTATAGAGAAGGGGATGCAGCAGAGCTGACTATGTGATATGTATAGTATACTGACTGCACCTGGTCCCAGCTCTGCTACATCTGCTCTCTCCTTACTGGAATGACTGGTGTCGCCCATTGGAGTGGTGCAGGCCAAGTGCTCCTTTATCGGTGTGTAATTCAGTGTGATTGCTGCTGCTGCGGGGTCATAAGTGCACTGCAGTCACATTGTGCTGTGGGGTTATGTGACCGTACACACACAGGAGGCTAGCCGGGAATCCTGCGGACAGCCGCCACCGTGTTAATATTCCTGTAATAGTCAGGCCCCTTGGTGCAGGAAGCCATCACTAGATTCCACTGTATTCCTATAGATTGCATTATCAGCCAGGCTTGACGTTGAGGTATCACATAAGCCCCTCCGCTCCCTCCTGGAGGGCCGGGGAAGCTGCAGTGCAGTTGATAGCTCGGTGGATGGGAATGAATGGGGCTATGGAAAGAACTACAACTCCCATCATACCTGGACAGCCAAAGCTTTAGCTTTGGCTGTCCAGGTATGATGGGAGTTGTAGTTTTGCAACAGCTGAAGAGACAAAGTTCCCTACCCCTGCTCTATATGTCATCTGCTCTATATGTTCCCTGCCCTGCTCTATATGTCCCCTACCCCTGCTCTATATGTCATCTGTGGATTTTCCATTCAGTGACAGCAAGCACAGATGAGCCAACCTTTAGATATAACCTGATCCCTCTAGGCATAGGACCTATCAGGTTGTGTGAGCAGAGAAAAGTTCATGATAGTATTTCAGCCATTGCATTCTATCAATAGATGTTTCCGTTCACTGACAACAAGCGGAGATAAGCCAGGATAACATTCGTTCTCTAATGCAGGGATATGGAGCTTATGGCTCTCCGGCTGTTGCCAAACTACAACTCCCATCATGCCTGGACTTTGGTTGTCCGAGCATGATGGGAATTGTAGTTTTGCAACAGCTGTAGGGCCCTAGGTTCCCCTCCCTGCTTTTCTGTGTGTATTTAGTGGATGTTTTCAATCATTGACAGCAAGCAGACATGAGCCAGGATAGCATTTAACCTCTATATTCACGTTGAATAGGATTTCTAAATTTCTCGCTACAACTTTCTAATGTGCCTTGTCTTTCAATGTGTCAAGATCTCCACATGTGTCAGTGAATAGAAACATTCACATGACGCCAGGCCAGGCCGGGATCTCAGCCATAGCATCAGTAGATTTATCCAGGATAACATTTAGCGTTACATGTAATTGGTATGTGTTTCCATTCAGTGATTGCAAGCAGAGATGAGGCCGGGTAGCAGTCAGTAGATATTTACTCTTGGAGACAGCAAGCAAAGATAAGGCTGGGTTAGGGTTTAGCCTCGGTGTAAGCCTCGCTGTTGCAAAACTCGGCGTAAGCCTTGCTGTTGCAAAACTACCATACCCATCATGGCTGGACAGCCACAGGCATGATGGGTATGGTAGTTTTGCAACAGCTGGAGGGCCAAAGGTTCCCCATCCCTGCTTTTGATGGTTAGATAGATATACAGTTTTCTAATATGTTTGTCATTCTATGTAATTGGTGGATGTTTCCACTCAGTGACAGCAAGCAGAGATGAGCCAGGATAGCCTTCAGCTTCTATATGTAATTGGTGGATGTTTCCATTCAGTGGCAGCAAGCAGAGATGCAATATTGGAACATACAATAATTTAGAAAGTTTTATAACATATATGAAATCTGTGCACCTCTTGCTTCTGCAGAGTTGGGGTATTGATCTGTATGGTGGTCGGAGGGTTGGGTGGCCGGCAGGGACCTCCAGCACATATAGGACTGTGTATATAGTGACTGTGAGCGGCCGGTGGATGTCTGGCTGCTCTCCCCTATAAGCATATCATCATGGGATCCTGCTGAAAGTGACAGCACAGGAGTGTCATGTATATGGCGGCTTTACATCTTATTGCCCTACATTGCACAGTATTAGTGGAGGGGGCGACTGAGCCTTGTGTTGTCTATGTGCACTATATGGCGGTATTCAGAGTCCTTATAGTTCCTATGTCACCAGTACTGGGATCCCTCCGCTGCCTCTGGTTGTCAGATCGGTGTGATGACCATGGACGTGGGATATCCTCAGCTATTTGCTTATGTTGGGGGGCTCCGACCACAATCCTTGAGAACAGACTCCCAAGTTTTGTTATAGAATGGTGGGATGCCTCCGTTTATTGATTATGACTTGGTGCTCAGACCCCATTGATCGAACACCCATCTTCTATCCTGTGAATAGGGGATACGTGTTTTCCCTTGGAATCCCCCTTAAGGGTGCGTTCACACCTACAGGATCTGCAGCAGATCTGCAGCAGATTTGATGCTGTGTTCAGTTATTTAAAGGAAATCTGCTGCAGAAAATCAGCTGCAGATCCTGTAGGTGTGAACTCACCATTAGGATACGTTCACACTTACCGGATCCGCGGCTTATTTTCTGCTGCAGCAGATTTCCTTTAAATAACTGAACACAGCATCAAATCTGCTGCGGATCTGCAGCAGATTTGATGGTGCAGATTTGATGCTGTGTTCAGTTATTTAAATGAAATCTGCTGCGGATCCGGTAAGTGTGAACGTACCCTTAAAGGAGTTAGTCAGCGTTACAAAAACATGGCCACTTTTCCCCCTCTCTTGCCTCCTGTTTGGGTGGGCTTTTAAACTCCGTTCCATTGAAGTAAATGGAGCTTAATTGCAAATCACACCTGAACTGGAAACAAGAGAGAGGGAAAAGTGGCCATGTTTTTGTAGCGCTAGATAACCCCTTTAACTGTGTCTGTCAGTGGGGGTACCCAGACTAGGCGGAATCAGCGCTTGGGTCAATGTTAGACCACCACCGATCATAAGATGATGACATCTAAGTGATATCCTATAGAAACCTGTCGGCAGAATACAGGCCGTTGGGGAAGCTCCCTAGCTGGGTGTACACTAGGAGATTGCTATGTCTGCAGTTCCTTTCATGTTATGGTCGCTGCTACATTAAGAAAGCAGCGTGAGGAAGTTGTTGCATACGACCGCAGCTGATCTTCGGATATGGGCGTCTTCACTGGGGGCACCAGGAACTATTTGTTTTCATGTTTACCATCCCTTTTAGTAGGTTCAGGGGAAACCATAACCGTATAAGAGGCGGCTTTACACCTGTTTGCTCGCTTCCTGCCCAGCTCTGCTGCAGCCCGTGCTCTGTGTGCTTCCTCACTTCACGGCCAGCGTTCCTTTCACTCATACAGTACACACTCTCCCGCCTGTCTGCAGTGCTTCATCTGTATTCCAGCCAGGAGCCATATTAATATTCTGCAGCTACATTGTATGGGCATTAAAGTAAACATCCGATGATGGGCAGGGGGTCGAGCCAGCGTGCAGACACAGGGATGCAACTGCTGCAGCAATAGGTGATGATCCCTCTGTGCATTGCTAGGAGTCACGTGTACCCAATGCCAGGAGGCTGCTCAGTATTGCTCAGCCCATCCGTGTATATCCCATTCTATGTTGTAGCATTAGCTTCGGCGGATGCAGAGATGTCTAATGGAATCTCGCTGACCACTTTCTAGGGTTTAAGTAGAGCTCTATTGTTTCCCAACTCCTCTGAGAGCTTATGAGTAGTGTTTTTCTAGAATACCGTCATTCTAGACCAGAGCTGGATATGTACGGTCTATTCAGGGGGGCTTCTCCATTCCGTTCAGAGTTAGGGACCCCCCCCCCCCCCAACCTTCTATACATTTTACAGCATATCCTGTAGATCAGGTGTAGGGACTCTTGGCCCTCCAGCTGTTGCAGAACTACAATTGCCATCATGCCTGGGCAGCTAAAGCTTTGGCTGTCCTGGCATGATGGGAGTTGTAGTTTTGCAACAGCTGGAGAGCCAAGGTTCCCTACCCCTGCTGTAGATACACCATAAAATGGGACTGGCTCTTTAAATGAAAGTTCTGCATCTTATATTCTTTATGTTGTAGTTCCTGACCTCCTCCAGGACCTCTGTTTGCTGTCAGTGAACTGGAGCGTCGTTTTGACATCTAGTTGTGAATGCGTTCCCGTCAGTTTCTCTGTTCCGTCATAGGATAGGGTGCCGGGTTTATCTCACACAGAGGAACTGATTGATTGAGTTTTGTTTTGATAGGTAGAATAGGGCGGGTGGTGGTGTACTGTTCTTCCAGTCAGATATGATGGATTCTGCTATGGGGGCATAAGGGGAAAGCTGAGACTTTGCTGTGCTAATATTGAGCTCACAGAGCAGACTAGATATGGTTGTTGTCAATCATCAGCTATTGGGAAAAAATCGGCACTGTCACTTTAAAGGAGTACTCTGGCGAAAATCTTTTATTTTTTTAGATCAACTGGTTTCAGAATGTTATATAGATGTGTAATTTACTTTGATTTAAAAATTTCAAGTCTTCCAGTACTTATCAGCTGCTGTATGTCCTACAGGAAGTGGTG